>NC_050192.1:28076043-28106043 GCF_008315115.2 Sander lucioperca | reverse complement strand
TCCCGTGTAGTTCTGGGCTGATTTCTCACCTTTCTTAGGATCATTGAGACCCCACGAGGTGAGATCTTGCATGGAGCCCCAGTCCGAGGGAGATTGACAGTCATGTTTAGTTTCTTCCATTTTCTAATGATTGCTCCAACAGTGGACCTTTTTTCACCAAGTCTTTATGCAGCTAACGACCTCAAACAGGTGCATCTAATTTAGGATAATAAATGGAGTGGAGGTGGAGATTTTAAAGGCAGACTAACAGGTCTTTGAGGGTCAGAATTCTAGCTGATAGATAGGTGTTCAAATACTTATTTGCAGCTGTATCATACAAATAAATAGTTAAAAATCATATATTGTGATTTCTGGATTTTCTTTTTTAGATTATGTCTCTCACAGTGGACATGCACCTACGATGACGATTTCAGACCCCTCCATGATTTCTAAGTGGGAGAACTTGCAAAATAGCAGGGTGTTCAAATACTTATTTTCCTCACTGTATATATATATATATATATATATATATATATATATATATATATATATATATATATATATATATATATATAAAGACAAGTAGGCCTGTAACAATTCCAAATTTTGCTGGACAATTAATTGTCTCAGAAATAATTGCTATTACCAATATAATTCTCTCTATTTAGTGAAATAATAGTTTTATTTATTTATTACTTTTTCAAACAAATTTAAGTTTAAATGAATCCCAGGATACATCTTTTGTTATACATCACTGTTATGTTACCCAGATACGCAGGTTCACAGCCTCTTTATTATCATAAAAAAAGAAATTGAAAATAGAACATATATTCCTGCCAATAAAAAACAAAGCATTAATCATAAACAAAAAACAGAGCGTGTTTATTCTTTCTGGCTTTAGACAGCTACAGCCCAGGATGTTTGGAGTTGCTATGAAAACAAGTGACAGCTGCCGCTAGCTGAGGTTATTATAGTTTTGCATTTTTCATTAGTTTTTATTTCGTTTTGACTTTTCGTTTTCAAATTCAGTTTAGTTTTAATTAGTTTTTAAAGCGGGTTTGCTAGTTTAGCTGTTTTACCATGAAAACCCATGTGAAAGCCCATGTGAAAAAAAAAAAAAAACGTAATGTTCACTCAGCATTTTGTTTTGTTGCTAAACTGTATGTAAAATGAGGTACCATCAATGTGCTGGATTTTTCCTTAGCGGAGGGAACATTAGCTAACGTTAGCAAATAAGCCCACAGACGGCGACGTTATTGTTCATATTTTGGCACAATGTTTAGTTATGACAGTAGTGGTCATAAGTGAAAATGTTATGTGAGACGCATATTCACAAATGTGTTATGTATCTGGAATAGTTCATTAGTTATGTGTGATATCTGTAAAGCTGAACAGACTCACAGTAGTATAACGTTAACAGATTTTATTTTTAATTTTGATTCTGACTTTCTGTAAGAGACAGGACACTAACATTATTTCATGGAATGTAATTGTAAGACATATGATGTTTTTAAGAAAAGATTGCAAATAAAGCAAACTGTTGCTAAAAAGGAACTACAGGCTGTGATCACTTAGGTAACATTACTGTTGACTGTGTTTCTCCTTCCGACCAGAAATGTTTTATTTTGGCCATGCATCTCTATAGCAGCCTTGCAAACTGTTGGCTTGTTGGGTTTTGTACAATGGTTGTCATAGTGGGGTCCAGGGACCTCCAGAGGTCCTTGGGGGGGGTTCCAGGGGATCCCCAGCAAAAAGTGGAATGATTTATTTTCACTATAATTCCATCCATAAGTAACACAATGTATGACTATTTTGGTATGGCTGTCATAGACTTTTTGTAATAAAACATCTAAAAGCAAAAATCCTATCAGGTCTAAATCTAATCAAATGGGGGTCTGTGGTCTAATTTGTGTCAGTTTAGGGGTCCTTGATGTCAAAAAGTTTAAGAACCACTGGTGTACAACAACCATAGCAACACACAGAGCTGACCGCCAGCCATAAACAGGCAAGAGGCCGTACATTTTCGCACACAGTAAAAACCCTGATTGAGATGCATATCACGAATGTGCTGTTTAGATGTCCAAAGAATGCTTCTAAAACCCAAATAATACTGGCATAACCCACATGTATTAATCGGAAAAGGCTAAATTCGAAAAAAGGCCTTATTCAGAATATCCAAACAGAATATGCTGTTTACATGACCTGTATCAAATTCTGAATATTGCCATATTCTGAATAGTGGAATATATAGTGTGTATGTAAACACAGTCACTGACAAATCTAATGAGTGGTGGAGTAGGCAGAAGTATGGCTACCTGTGGCAGTGGAAATTTGGCTTGAGCATGTGCACCCAGTTCCACAACAATTTATAAAATAAATACATATTACAGAGTGTGTGTGTGTGTGTGTGTGTGTGTGTGTGTGTGTGTGTGTGTGTGTGTATATTTGTACCAACCATTAAGGTAAGCTAAACAAAAAAGAAACACCTACCACTGTGCCAGTAGTAGCAAAGCAGAATAGAAAACTTAAATAGTGAAACAAGCCCATCAGAGACAGGCAGAAACGTCTAGAGGCCTACAGCTGGGCATAAAGGTTTTCTCTAGACGTCTGACTGGGTCAATATCTAGTCTCCTCTGTAGAAATCAATAGCACATGCCTGTGGAAGTGACAAACTTCACGCCAAAGGAGCAGAATATCTGTGGACACCCTACATGAAAAGGAAATGTGTCAAATATCACATGTTGCTACACAAGACTTTGATATATGGATAATAACTTCTCACAGGATTGCATGGGCTTACATGAGAGAGCTCCGACAGATACACAAAGGTAATGACCAACATATCTGCACAGATACAAGCAGCCAATATCATGTGCCTTCTGAGCAGGAAGTAATTTTGGGGGTAAGCAAACAGCTGCTATGCTTAAACAATTTTCACAGTTCCTGCTTGGTGCGACAGTGTTAGGGCCTTTATCTAATATTGACTAATACCTACACAGAGAAATTCCCAAGTAGCATAGCTCAGCAGCTCAAAATCGAATGTTTAGACAATTAGAATTAATCAAATTCAATCAAGGGGAAATAATGAAGAACCAATTACATCTTTAATCAGTGAGTAAGCGACTGAAACATTCTTTGTTTACTCAATAAATCAGTTGTGATAAAGAAATATTAAGGTTTAGTGACATTTCAGTGGCAGACTCCCAGCTAATTAATGCATTAGTACTCTGAAGCTATCAGGAAAAATTACTTTTGGAAAACAGTATACTAGCATGTGTTCCAGCACTCTCTTGCAGAATGTAGCAATATCCACGTGTTGTGGACATACAGTATAAGAATGATCTATGAGTTTGCCAATTTATTGGGCCAATAGTGGGATATATTCAACCTTCAGAAGAGGTGTGTGAATGCTCTGGTTTTTAGTTCAAGATGTATTTCAAGTCTGTAAAGTTTAAGTGCCACATCAAATTCATACGGGAAAAAAAATATGTATATTATTAAATTGTTCGCTTTGTCCCGTTGCCTGTCAACAATGAGAGTATGACATGTCACGTGTCAGGGACTAAGAACAAGAGGAAATCTTCAGTTGACATTCATGTAGAACCATTTGAACATATCACTGCCTCAGGACAGAATATGTACTACAGCTGGATTACAGAGGTACACAGATGTTATTGCTTGAGTTTGAGCTTGATGGGACAAGTGCCTCAAAAATGAGAGTCCCCCCCCCACTTAACACCCCCGGCCCGATGTTCCGTTGCAGCTGGTGTGATCCCATCTAAAGTTTGTAAATTACATGTACAGTCATTTAACATTAATACTACTACTGTTCTTTATAGGTGTATATAGCAACACAAACCGCGTTGTTATGAAACTTTGCCCTGTAACAACTTGAAGTAGCCATGTGGTTAAAAAGCATGCATGTCAGTGATCAACGCCTGGCACATTAAGTTCAAACAAAATCAATGAAACCTGCAGCCCTATCTACAATAGTCAATCAATTATGTTTATAAGGGAGTTAAATGTTCCATAAACACACATTCAAACACTTTGAGGTTTTTATTTAATGTGTTCACTTTTTTTTAAAAGAGAGAAATTAGTTGCCCCTTAGCTGGTATCACATTTAATACCCACCCCCCATTCAAAACAAATTTTACATACATGCTAAACGTTATAAGCCCAGTCAGAGCACCACGTACATACACTACATACACCTTGGCCAGTGTTCAGTGTCATGTTAACTGGTCTGTGGCTTTCTGACTATTGTGCAGTTCTCCAATTACCCTTCTGTCCAAATTCAAAATGATCCAATTTGTATATCCACCATGTGGCTTGCGAATTATGTGGTCCAGGTGCGTCTGGGTGACTGATGGGCCTCACTTCATACAGCTTTTATTGACATAACCACTCCATTGCCATTAAAATGTCTCTCTTTATTAGCAAATCCAGCAGACAACACTGAGATATCTGGGATTCAACTTCTGCCACAAGGTATTTTAATGTTTCTATTTGTCTCCTGAAAGTGCGACATAATGGCACTGAGCAGTCTCACTGTGCCGATATATTGGTGGGTCACTTATAGACCCACGTAGCCAGACCCACCTCCACACTTCCATTTTAGCGCTGTGCAGTCCCTCCAGGAATTCAATTCACACAAATTTAACCAGTCACCGTGAATTCGGTGCGACGCACAATTGTGACCAATCACCGCAACTTTACCGCAGATTTGACCAATAACCAGAGTTTCCCACGACTTCAACCAATCACAGCAGTCCCACGTGCAGACTTTGTGTATGTGACATTGAGAGCCACTGACCAAGCGGGAGTGAGAACGGGTTGACGTAACACACGTACGTCGCCGAATTCTATTCCTTGTTTCTGATATGAAGACAAGACGTGTGTGACTCAAACATCTCACGTTTTCCAACAAAACGTACAGCGAAAGACATCAAAGTCCGCTTTAACAATTGTTCACACTAAAGTTGCTGAAAGCTGCTGCTGTTTCAATCCTGTCGGCTCTCTGCAGCGGGCGGGGCTGCTGCTCAGTTCACCCCCGGGACTGACGCGCGCACACACACAAACACACACGGTGGATGCAGGAAAACCGGAGAGGAGACGTACACGATGACCTAAACTGAGGACAGCTACGCTCGTTATTGTAAGTGCAATGATAAGTTAAAGTCCAATAAATACTTTATCAAACCGTATGAATGTGTGTCCCAGGCCAGGATAGGAAATTAACCAACAATGAAAAGATCATCAAGCCATTGACAGATATGTTAAAAAAATGTTGTCTTAAATCCACCAGACCAGAGTAGTTTTATTCTGTCAGATACAAGTTTCCTTTTATTTTTAAATTTTAAAAATCACAACTTTTTTTGCAATTTTCACTGTCTCTCGCAACTTCATTGCAACAAAAATACAAAAGACATTATTCCTTATGCATTTACAGTGAGTGAGCTGACGATAACGATATAACTTTACGTTAAGAGTCAAAACTCTGAAACAGCTCAAATCATGTCAGTGAAGTTAACACTTACTCTTCGTCATCCCATATGCAAAGAGATCTCTCCATCGCATTTCATCCTTGGCAACATGCTGCACATCTCCCTGTGACAGGTGCATCTTATCCAGCAGCTTCTCCAACTTTTAGACACACACTGGTGTGTCTAAAAGTTGGAGCCATTTGTAACTTTTTGGGGGCCCTATGCAAAACCTTCTTCTTAAGGACAGCACTGCTGTTGTAATCTTCCCTTTTGTTTGTGATTCAACTCTCTATTTTTTTCAGAGTAATTTAAATAAAAAGTTTGATGATTGATCATGTAATCATTTAAATTAGATTTAAAATGTAAGTAGTAGTATAGTAGGTTTAGTATAAAAGGAAAAATTCACAGTTCAAGGTGTTTTCACTGTTATTTTCAAATTCAATAATTGCAACATCTTTCCAAAAGTCAATGAGTAATCGTGTTAAAGTGGTGGGTCAGAATTATATACACAAGCGTGCAGCGGCCTCTAATGTAGCTGTCATTTAACTAAATGTTCATTATGTGTTCGCCTGTTGCTTATAGCCTTCTTGTTTTTGTTACAAAATCTATATACTGACTGTAAAATGTGAAGTTTGACTGCTATCGCTAGTGTTTCTGTTCAGGTGCCTTCAGTGTTATTTCAAAGCTCAGACTTTCTACTGTTTAGCAATACCAAACACGTCATGTCATGTTTTGATCACAACTTCTTATATTTACGAAATTTACATTTTTACGACTTTATTGTTAAAACGTCTTAATAAGTTAATTGTGTTTTGTATGTACAGTCAATTCTGTAAAGTGCCCTTGGGTTTCGTAAAAGGCGCTATATAAATACAAGTTATTATTATTATTATTATTATTATTATTATTATTATTATTAAGACCGTTTCGACAACATACAATTGGTTCATGGATTCTGAAAGCCAAAGATTAATGTTTTCAAACTAGTTTAACATTTACATCTTCTATAAATAGAAAAAAAAAAGCAATTTGCTCAACAACACCGTGGGTTGCCCATGGTACCGGGGGCTCTCGGGTTCAAGAGTTTAATAGAAATTGCAATTGCATGCAAGCATAAAAGAGAACTCAAGTTTAAATGAAACAATGAGTGGTTATTATTAAAGATGGCTCTGAATTAGTCATCAAATCAATTTCTGTACGTTTTTAGTCAACCACTTTCTCTAGATGAAATTACAAAATGTACCCATATTTTTTCTCATGCTGGTGTAGCCAGATAAAAGTATCAAACCACCTGTTTAAAAGGCATAATACAGGAAATGACGTTGGTGACTAATGAAAAAGCCCTGCCTACTGTCAGGTGCCAAAGGACATAATAGTTGAGTAGGCAGTCTTTCAAAGTGGCCCAAGCCACATTTGGTACACACTGCAAAAAGAGTGTGACCACCTCTGAATGCGGTCTGAGTGATCGGATCTAATGCGTCCTCAATGCACCCTGGGTGCATTCAGAACTGTCCTCAGAGCTGTTCAATTGTGAGCCGATCTCTCAGGACGGATTTTAAAACTAGGTAAGAAGAACATGTTCATGGATCTCACCTGCCAAAAAGTCTGAGCTTATTTCCAGTGGAGGGGCTTTGCCTTCCAAAATATCTCGAGTTAATACATTGTGATGAGTGCATAACCTGAAATGTGGCTGTTTAATGCCGTCGGCCTGAATGGGGAAATCAATAAAGCAGTGGACAGAACGGGCTTGTTTGCCGTTCCATCAAACATCCCCCTGAGAGTGGGCCTCCATGCTCATTAATGAAGACAAACAGACATTAATACTGATACAACTATGTATCCAGGGACAGATGAGATATTGATTGTCTTCTGATTTTCTTAAGGATATTGACTCATTAGGCTCATATATCTAAATGCTTAATTCTTTGAGGTGAGGTGAACTTATTCAGCATGCTTCCAAGCATATTATGGATAAAACACCTTTCACAGTCAACAGTGTTTCCCACACATAGACTAATGTGTGACGGTGCGCCGCACTATCAACACCGGCCGCCGCACATTGCGTTTCGTTATTATTTTTTAAACGCTATTTAAAACACGTTCAGCTGCATTTCCTTTAACTGCTCTCCTCCGTCTCTCTGGTGTGTTTGGTGTTTTTAGCCCCCAACATCGCCTTCCAAGCAGCGCTGCAATGGTTATGTTTAGGGTTAAGGCATGGGTTAAGTGAGGGTTAGCTGCCTGGAAGGCAACGTTGGAGGCTTAAAACACCATCGAGCCCACCGAGCACACAGCGTCTGTCTCCGTAAAGGAGAGAAGACGGCTGGCGAAATTCACTAGTTCACGAAAGGTTGGTATCTATCTATCACACACTAAAAAGTGCTATACAAATATTTTATATTCTGAATACAATGTTGAGTCCCGACCCGACTCTTAGCAAACAAGTGTTTGTGCCTGCTTTAGAAAGTTAACTAGTCGCAAGTTTGCAGTAAAATGCAGTTGGCTTGTCGAGGTCAAAACACTATATGTAGCAGCTGTGAAACAAATAAACTTATTATAAATAATGTTATGTCATTTTTTTACTCTTACACTGAATGTTTGCTGCTTAAATCCAGATGAGTATTGAAAAGTATTTTCCGCGACTGAAAAATCATCACCAAATTTCTCTCTCATATTGCTAGATATCAAAGCAATATGAGAGAGAAATTTGGTGATGATTGATCGTTGTTTAGGTACATTAAACCACGTTAAGCTTTTTTTTTTTTCTTCGCCATAGGCGCCAATAAAGAAGAAAACGTTAACGTGAGATAACTTCTATAATCGTTGGATTTCTGGGTTTTTTTTTGACAGTCTTAAGTATTCATGACAAGATATGGCCATGAGAAATTTGGTGATCATTGATCGTTGTTTGTTCGTAAAAACCGAAGTAGCACAAACAGTACAAACGATTGAGACCATTTTGGGGAACTTTTCACATTGATGGGGGGCTGGGTGATGTCATGCGCGTAATAAAGCTTAATAATTTAAAAAACATAGTAGCACAAATTTTTTTTAAAAGCACAAATCAGCACAAACGTAGAACAAACGATTGAGACCATTTTGGGGAGATTTGGACATTAATGGGGGGCATGGTGACGTCACTGGCCAGAAAATGTAAAGTTTAATTACTTAAAACTAGGGCTGTCAATCGATTAAAAAAATTAATTACATACTCTGTAATTAATTGAAATGAATCGCATACATAATTAACGGTGCCTGAACCGATACTTTTTAAGAAAGTAAAAAAAGAAAAGAAAAAAAAAAGGGTACTAAACAACAGTTGGTGACATTAAAGAACGGCTTGTTTATTGCTAAGGCCATATGGTCAAAATTAAATGATTTAATAATAATGTATAACAATAACAATAACTTATTTCACTAATAAATTGCTGTTGAAGGACAAAAACAACCACCAGGTGGGAAAAGGACATTTACAATAACTTCAAATACACTACGAGGCTGTAGTTTACCAGTTTCATTGAACGCACCGTCTGTGTTGTTTTTCCGACGGCTAAAACACAGTCAAACTTTACACCGTTTAGCATTAGCTGTCAGCATTTTAACCGTGTTTAATCCAGCTACTAGCTAGTGGTAAGCTAACGTTAGCTGCTGTCGAGTATAGTGTTAACTAGCGTCACGTGCAGCGGTGTTTGTGTTGCCTGTATCGTCTGTTTCAGAGCATCAGAGAGAAGAGGGCAGACATATCAGTGGCAATAGATTTCGGTAGCCAGGGTTGGCAGGAAGAAGATTTTTTTAAGTAAATGTTCCAATTAATGATCCAGGCAGCACATTCTTGTCTCCCTCCTTCATTTTACAGTCCAATGGTGGCTAGAATGGCTGGAATGGATTAATCTGCGTTTTTTTTTTAACGCGTTATTTTGACCGCCCTACTTAAAACCCTTAACACCACAAACGATCATTTTTACGGCACAAACGTAGCACAAAACGAATAGCAGTGTTTTTATTGGATGACATGGGGGGGCCAGCTTCACGCAGGTATGTAGGCGGGGTGGAGAGACTACAAATACTATGAGAATCGCCGATCCGCTTTTGATTGATTTGGATAGATTTTCGATTTAGAATTGACTAGCTCGGGCCCTAAAAAAGTTTGTTGCTTGGTAAAAGAAAAGTAGGTTATACAATATTTTTTTACTGCTAGTTAACTTGTCAGTGATAACTTTGCACTAGCAAGTTGTTTTAAAAAGAGGGAGACCCAGACCACCTGGTCTTCTAGAGCAGGGGTCTTCAATGTTTTTTATGCCAAGGACACCCTAACTGAAAGAGAGATGGAGCAGGGACCCGCTAATAGGTCCATGGTGACCAGCCTCCCCGTTTTTAAATATGCATTAAAAACTTAAAAAATGAGTAAAGCATTTTCAGGAAAAACTGGGTAACAGAGTTGACTTCTCAATCGCGTTGTGCTTGTTTGCCGCTCCCTCTCTTTTCTTGATCGCCCTTTTTTATACAGTCCATGATGGCCTCACACACACACATGAGAACCAAGAGGGTAAGCTTCGCTTCAGAGCTCGAATCTCCTATGGCGCCATTTTGATGCTACAAAGCGATCACCCGACGTTAGCATTCCATTGACTGCCATTCATTTTGACATCACTTTGACAGCGAATAACTTTACATCTGAAGCGTTTAAAGACTGTATTTGTCCACTGTTTATTTCTAAAGAAACACGACAATGTATAAAAGGCTCCATTACTTTGTACCTCACGTTATGGCTCCGTAGCAGACGTTTTTGTAAAAATAGGCTAACGATTGTGTCATAACCACGCGACGTATTGTCGCATAGTAAAGGAATTACCGTATAGTACAGGAGAAGCTCGCAGTCAGTTTGGACTTACATTAGCCGTTTAAGTTTAATTACTAATGTTAACTAGCATTTTAGTTAGCAATAATTAGCCTGTGTCCATGTTATCTCCTTACATATACCTACGCTCTCTGTCTCTGCAAGATTGGGAATGATTGAGATTTCTCTTGGCACAGCTACCAGAAGACTTCCAACTTTCAGACACGTTGCTCACGTCACATTTACGTCGTCTCTCTCAGTTGGAGGCTGCGCAGTAACACTCAGCGCTCACCGGAAAAGTGCTTCTGAAGGCCTTCACTGGTCTCCGTCCAGAGCAACGGGATCTGTTGGTCCATTCTTATATACAGTCTATGGTGAGAACACTTAATTGTAAGAATTCTGCTCTGCAGGGTTTGGTAAACTTTTAGGCCTACTTTAGAGCAGCTTTTATTTACATGATCTTTGTATTTCCATTTTGTGTAGTACTGTATCCAATATTAGGCTACATATGGTTTTACATTAGTCACTTTCTTATAAAATGTAAGATTTTAGGCCTTAGTTTAATCATTTCAATCCGAAAAAATTAGTTAGGCTAGTAGGCTACCCAATTTACCAGTATGTCTGCACATTACAGCACAGCAACAGTTACAATGGTCGAATTACATTAAACTGGAATAGTACCCTTTTTCTTTAAGAGTTAAGAGCATTGGATAGGCCTATTTTAATGATATATTGGGGGCTAAACTCTAATTGTTCCCGGTTTTCATTTTAGAAATCTGGCCACCTTATTATATATGTGAATGCGCTTGAACCCTCTGAGACCGAGCTTGTCATATACGATAATAATAAGCGAAGTTTATTGATAATTTAATAACATAGGTAAACGCCGGCCCCTTACCATCTTCGTCTTCTGAAAGCTAACAGCTGTGCCGGTCCGATGCGGTCCTATCCCCGGTGAGATCGTAGCCCTTAAAAAAGCGCTTTTATCCAGTCTGGAACACGTGCTTCTTTTCGTGGACTTGTGTACATTAAATCCATACTCTTAGATCCAGTATTGATAGCCTTGTTGCCCATATTTTATCCATTATCCATTAACGTTTACTGTCGTTAGCTGTGTTGCTAAAAACCGTATTAGCATTCCCATGAGAGTCTAACCAAATGTCCAAATTGGAGGTTTGTTTACATCTGTGTGAGGCGGGTCAATGCGTATACTTTACTTCCCTTCAAATACAGTCTGAAAACACAAAGGTAACTGACCCAAATGCCTTTTGGCTCATTGCAGACAGGAACTGCTTTGCTTACAAGTTTAAAGGCATACTATGCAAGATTGGTACCTTAATATAACGACTTTGAAGTAATTTTGATGCTAAATGAACTCGTAGTAGGGCAAATCATCCCGATAGCAAAGCAGGGGGGGGGACACCGCTGGCAAAACCAGCAATGCAGGTTTGAGAGGTGGTGCCCCGCAAATATCGCGAGAATCACGACTTGCCTTACGGCACAACGTTACATACATCAACAACATATAAGAAGCAGCGTCTATGGAAGACAGTAGCACGCATTTCAGATGTGAATCATGACAGAGTCGACAAAGAAAACGAAGAAAGCGCGGTCGGAAGAGTCAAGGAAAAGAAAACGAGAAACTGACCACATGAGGAACCGGACAAGAGTCCCACTTGGCCAGGCTTTCACTCTTTGGCAAGAGCTAAACAGTCCTTCCAGAAAAATGTGGAGTTCTTTTGTGATTGTTGTGGGCAGAAATCCTTGATTTATGCGGCACGTTTTCTTAAAAAATGCGATGGAATATGTGGGATATTTATGCAATTTTATGCGATGTTCAGAATAGCAGTGTGTTTAAAAAAGTGAATAATGCTCAAAATCCTTAGAATAGCTTTTAATTCCATAATATCAATGCAATTGGAACACTGCACATTCAATTCCAAATCAAAACATGACCAAAATTGATCAAGTTTGTGTTATACCTTTACAGAAAGTGAAGAAAACGGAATATTATGCTGTTGCATTTTTCTTTAACAAACTCAAACATTTACTGTATAACCTGAAAAATGTCTCAAGGGTTTGCTTTACTTTGAATCACTGCACTAATATTTAGTTGCATAACCATTATTTCTGAGAACTGCTGCACATCTGTGTTGCATGGAGTCGACCAACTTCTGGCACCTGTGAACAGGTATTCCAGCCCAGGACCATTGAACTACATTCCACAATTCCTCTGCCTTACTGGGTTTTGCCTCAGAAACAGCATTTTTGATGTCACCCCACAAGTTTTCTATGGGATTGAGGTCTGGGGATTGGGCTGGCCACTCCATAACATCAATCTTGTTCATCTGAAACCAAGACTTTACTCGCTTACTGATGTGTTTTGGGTCATTGTCTTGTTGAAAGACCCATTTCAAAGGCATTTCCTCTTCAGCATAAGGCAACATGACCTCTTCAAGTATTTTGATGTATTGAAACTGATCCATGATCCCTGGTATGCGATAAATAGGTGCAACACCACAGTATGAGAAACATCCCCATAACATGATTTTTGCACCACCATGCTTTACTGTCTTCACAGTGTACTGTGGCTTGAATTCAGTGCGTGGGGGTCGTCGGACAAACTGTCTGCGGCCCCTACACCCAAAAAGAACAATTTTGCTCTCATCAGTTCACAGAATGTTGCGCCATTTCTCCTTTGGCAAGTCAATGTGTCCTTTTGGCAAGTTTCAACCTATTCAGTACATGTCTTTTTTTCAGCAATGGGACTTTGCGGGGGCTTCTAGCTGATAGCTTTGCTTCACATAGCCTTCTTCTGATCGTAACAGTATTCACAGGTAACTTTAAGTCGTCTTTGATTTTCCTGGAGCTGATCATTGGTTGAGCCTTAGCCACTTTGGCTATTCTTCGATCCATTCGAATGGTAGTTGACCGTTTTTTCCCACGTCGTTCATGCTTTGGATGCCATTTCAAGGCATTTGAAATCATTTTGGCTGAGCAGCCTATAATTTTCTGCACTTCTTTATGTTTTCCCCTCTCCAATCAACTTTTTCATCAAAGTCCGCTGTTCCTCAGAGCAATGTCTAGAACGACCCATTTTGCTGAGTATTTCAGTGTGAAATGCACTATAACCAGCATGCACAACATTTGCTTCCTTCCTTAAATATGGACCATAATTGACACCTGTTTCTTCACAGAATCAATCTCCTCACTAACTGAACACAACACTGCTATTATTTTGAACATGCCCCTTTAAATTACAGATTAAATTACACAGAATAAGCAGCATGCATGTCATGACTGTTGGCTCTGTTGGTTTTCTATGACTCTACAACACTTACTAGTAAATTATTTACCATGTAGAAATATCACTTCTACCAAAAAAAAATGGACTTTTGAGGTTAGTGATGTTGGACTGCTATTATTTTGAACACAACTGTATATGAGTCTATGTGTTTGTTTTAAATGAATATTTGAATGCCATTTTTGGCTAATTTTGACAGTCCTAGTGAAAACCATATATCTCAATCTGTTTAGGATTAAATGTTTCATTATGATCTGAGAATGTTTCCTCTTCATTGTGTTAGATAAATTATTTTAAAATCCATTGGACTGTTAAAAGTGAATTTCCCCTCTGGGATTAATAAATTATGTATTTTTCTTCTTCTTCTTCTTCTTCTTCTTCAATCATATATGAAAAATATAATGTCACTAACCTGAAAACAGGGTTGTCCTTCTGAGTTTATAAGAAGAGAACGTTTTGTAGATACAGGCTTTTCATGGGACAGCAGTAAAATGCAAAATAGGTTAATTAAAAAGAAAAACAATATAAATTAACTAATTTTTATACACCTGAAGCTGGTTTGTCATTTGTGGTTAAGAAAAAACCTGAAAACAATAACTATTTAAGAAACCTGAAAACAATAACTATTTATAGTCAAATTATTTATAGTTTTATATGAATGTAATTTGGTATCGTTTGCTAGGCCTATAATTATGGCCTACTATTTAATGACTTGCTAAAAAGGAGTAGTACATCAAAAACGTGTTATCTTAATGCTAGGCAGGGTTTGAATTCCTATTGTTCCTTTTCTGCTGCCACTTATTGCTACAGTATTAGCTAGTAGCATTCCCGCTGTTACTGTAACACTGTAGTAGCAGTGTTTCTGTGTGCAACTGTTGCCATTCAACTTGCCCCAGTGATATGGCTGTTGATGCACCCGCGTGCTAACGGACTGCACGCGGGTGCAAGGGACAAGAATTAGCATACTTATAAAAGACAAAAGAGAGATTTTTCGCGCTGTCTTCTCAAATATGACTTGAGTGCGACAGTTAGGAAACTCAGAGGAGGGTTGACGACCCCAGGTGGTGTTAATCCTCTCCCCCTCCTTTCTGGGGGGGGTTAAAGGACCGGTTTTGCCCTGGCTTCTGTGGAGAGAGCCTAATCTGCTGCGTTGCTGTCTGGACTCTGGATTTACAAACACATATATAGAGGCCTTAATAGAAATATAGGCACAAGGATTTTAAAGGTTATACTATAACAAGTGAAAAATAACACAAGTCGTTGCAAAAATATTGCGGAGGCAAGCTGTTTTAAGCAGCTAGAATGAGGCTGGTGAGGTAAGGTCGCCGTGCTAGTCAGACGTGAATAACTGCGTATTCCACTGCGTATTCCACTCACCTGAGGCTTCAAACTGCTGCCTTTAGGATGCCTTAGTCAAATATATATCCCAATTAACAGCCCACGATGCTGCTTTATAAAAAACTGCTGTCTATAGATCAGTCATAACAGTTCTCCCTGCGCAAAATGAGACGGTGGTCCGCAGCTGACTTGTTCCATGTAGTTGGGAGCTTTATCGGGATGTTTATCCGGTCCGGCAGCCTAAGCTGTTGGCCCAAGCTACCAGCAGCAACAGCTGAGCCGTTATGTTTCCTCCGGGCTGGATAGAGACTTAAATCTCAGACAGGTTGGTCTCTTCTCAATCTCATTAATAGCAACGGGTCTGGATTACTGTGACCAGCAGGCAACGACACGCAGTCGGAGGGGAGAAATAGAACCGCGGCGGCCTCGACAGCAGGAGCAGGGAGACTCGGTCAGTGCTCCGCTGAAGCTCGGCTAGTTAAAATGCCTTCCCAGTGTCCAGTAGAGTATATTCCTTCCACGGAGGTACTCCAGTATCGTCAAGGGGTCCTGCTTGTGTCTGAGTTTTCGGCCTCAACACAGCAGCTCTTTCTTCCTGACAAGCATCCAGTGTCCAATCACAGCACTGCATTTAGAGAGGGGATGGAGGATAAAAAAGGAGTGGATCATAACGGACTGGAGTCTGGACTGGACGACAGGACTGGTGGATTGAGGACCTCAGTAAATCAAATTACCACAAACTTTGCCACACAGTGAACCCAGGCCCTTGGAGTATTGTGGGCTGTAAAAATAATGTAATTCAATTTTATTTGTAGTGTCAAATTTCACCAGAAGTTATCTCAAGACACTTTACAGATAGAGTAGGTCTAGACCACACTCGATAATTTACAAAAACACAACAATTCCAACCTACAAGAAAGCATAAGGACTCCGGTGAAGAAGCTCCCCGGAGCTAAGTTAGTAACATGCATTAATGGGACATGAATGCACACAGATGGAAAGAGAGAATAGAGGAGCTCAGTGTGTCATAGGAAGCCCCCTGCAATCTAAAACAATAGCAGCCTAACTAAGAGCAGGTCCAAGGCAAACCTGCGCCAGCCCTTACTATAAGCTTTATCAAAGACAAGAGTTTTAAGCTTATTCTTAAATGTGGAGATGGTGTCTGCTTCCCGAACCACAACTGGGAGCTGGTTCCACAGGAGAGGAGCCTGATAGCGGAAGGTTCTGGCTCCCATTCTACTGTGGAGACTCTAGGAGACAATAACTCTGCATTCTGGGGCCGCAGTGTTCTAGTGGGGCAATAGGGTACTATGAGCTCTTTAAGATATGATGGTGGTTGACAATTCTGATCTTTGTAGGTCAGGAGAAGGATTTTAAATTCAATTATGGATTTTACAGGAAGCCATTGCAGAGAAGCTAATACAGGAGAAATATTATCTCTTTTCTTAGTTTTTGTCATGCGCTGCAGCATTCTGGATCAATTGGAGAGTCCTAAGGGACTTGTTTGTGCAAACTGATAGTAAGGAATTACAATAGTCTGTGGCTAGCCCCCCACCCACCACCTCATTTTCTATTCTCTTACTCTATTGTGTTTTATTGTTATTGTTTTTATTGCGCCAGAACAGGTACGCAAATAATTTCACTGAACATTGTACTGTGTATGATTGTGTATGTGACAAATAAATTTGAATTTGAATTTAGTCCCGCACCAGCTATGGGGCGCTGGCTAGCTACAGAAGCATACAATTTAGATTCCATAGTGCGGAGCCGGGCCTTATGGGATTATTTTTGTGTCTTTAATTCCAAGCAAAACTTCTCAAGTATCAAACAAAAAACACTAACTCAAGCAAAAAGATTGTCACCTCAAATGTAAAACTTAAAACTTGCAAACAAAACATTTCTGTAAACTATTGGTCTTTTATTTTTAGTTTGATAATGTCCTTTTGTTTACAGTTCCCTCTGCTTCTTTCTCAATGATCAGTCTTTTGCTCTCTCCATCACGTTTGCAGTTTTTCTCCCAGCTTTCTCATCTGTGCTTCCAAAGTCTTTGTTTGCAATACTGAGACAAACCTCTCGCGTGGGCGGGTCTTACATTGGCTAATGAGTTTTTGGAGCATTTTTGAGTGACAGCTCAAGTGCCGCCTGCCTGCCTGACATTTCATGCAGGTAACGTTAGAGATTTTGGAGAACATACAAACCACTCTAAACAGTGGATTCCTACAAGATTAATAAAGTGTAAGTATTGATCATATATATTGTCTGAGATCTACGTTGCAAGCATGGTTACTAGACGTTTGTTGTTTCGTTGTGTTAAGTTACTAGCTAGCTAGTAAAGCTGTTTAAGTTAGCATTTAACGTTAACTAACTGCTAACGTTAAATGCTAGCCAAGCAAAGTAACTTTGGCTTACTGTAGCTACCTTACTGAGCTAATTTGCCATGGGAAACATGTAGGCTTAGTGAGGCCTTACTCAGTGGAGCTGTATTAATTATCGTCTTAATTTGTCATAATAGACTATATAGCTACGTTACTGACCTACCTGGGACAGCATCGTAGCTCTACTAGGGTCCTGCAGGTCCCACAATGTTTCATTGTTCTACAGAGAGAAGACGATAATTAATACAGCTCCATTGAGTAAGGTCTCACTAAGCCTACATGTTTCCCATGCCAAACAACAAACGTCTAGTAACCATGCTTGCAATGTAGATCACAGACAATATATGTGATCAATACTTACACTTTATTAATCTTGTAGGAATCCACTGTTTAGAGTGGTTTGTGTGTTCTCCAAAATCTCTAACGTTACCTGCATGAAACGTCAGGCAGGCAGGCGGCACTTGAGCTGTCCAGAAACTCATTAGCCAATGCGAGAGGTTTGTCTCAGTATTGCAAACAAAGAGTAAGTACGTAGTAACGTAACTACAGTAAGCCAAAGTTACTTGGCTTGGCTAGCATTTAACGTTAGCAGTTGGCTAACGTTAAATGCTAACTCTTACGCCATCTTCCCACTGGCCCTTGAAATCAGCTCTGTAATACGCAATACGCCCCCAACGGACGTCGTACTACACCGTTGAAAAGCGTCGGAAGTGAGTAGAACAAAAATGGCGGAGACACTAGAACCATAAACAGTATATAAACTGGACCAACAGATCCCGTTGCTCTGGACGGAGACCAGTGAAGGATATTAGAAGCACTTTTTCGGTGATGGCTGCACAGCCTCCAACTGAGCTCGAAGACGTAGATGTGACGTTAGCAAGCTGTTTGAAAGTTGTAAATCTTCTGGTAGCTGTGCCAAGAGAAATCTCAATCATTTCCAATCTTACAGAGATGGAGAGCGTAGGTATATGTAAGGAGATAACATAGGCACAGGCTAATTATTGCTAACTAAAATGCTAGATAACATTAGTAATTTAACTTAAACAGCGAATGTAAGTCGTAACTGCCTGCGAGCTTGTCCTGTACTATACGGTAATTCCTCTACTGTGCGACAGTAAGTCGCGTGGTTATGACACAATCGTTAGCCTATTTTTACAAAAACGTCTACTACGGAGCCATAACGTGAGGTACAAGGTAATGGAGCCTTTTATACATTGTCGTGTTTCTTTAGAAATAAACAATTGACAAATAGAGTCTTTAAACGCTTCAGATGTAAAGGTATTCGCTGTTAAAATGGCGCTAAAATGAATGGCAGTCAATGGAATGCTAACGGGAGGTGATGCATCAAAATGCCGCCATAGGAGCTACGCGTTCGGGGAGAGGCTTACCCCCTTGACTAGCACAACAGACGATTCTGTCAGTGTCTGAATGTATGATTCTCTATAACCTCTCTGAGGAGAGTTATAGAGATATAAATAGAAAGGCTGCTTGCTGCATGGAGAAAAGTTGCCCAGGACGTTGACATGTCAGGTCATTTAAATGTGATATATATATATATATATATATATATATATATATATATATATATATATATATATATATATATATATGTCAATAGTTCGATGTCTGTTGCTAGCTAACCAATTAGCATTAGCCGGTATCCTATGCATTGTTGGTTGAAAACTCACGTAACATATTGACTGTAAAACAACGTATAACCTAGCTTGATTCAAGAGCCCAAACCATCCCATCCCTGAGAAGAAGAACTTTTCTCATACTCCAAAATGAATTGATCTTTTACCCTTTTCTATGATTACACACTAATGTTGTAGCTAGTGTTTCATTATCATTAACACTGTGTTGCTGTGTGACTGGAAGTTTGAATTTCCCTTTTGGTTTTGTTATTAAAGTATCTATCTATCTATCTATCTATCTATACACACACACACACACACACACACACACACACACACACACACACACAAAGTGTAATAGGGGCAGTGTTGTGCAAGTTCATACTTCTCATGAACTAGTTCAAAGTTCAGTTCACACAGATTATTTAATTAATTAAAATGTGCTGAACATTGTCTGTGCTTCTCAGTGGAGTATGCAAAAAAAAGTGGAGGGACCTCCGTGATGCATATGTCCTGTATAGGAGGGAGGACCAGTCCAGGCGAGTAAGTGGGGCCTCTGCCTCTCAGAAGAGGCCCTGGCACTATGCCCAGATTATGTCCTTCCTCCTGCCGTTTAGCACGCCACGGAGGACAACCTCCAACCTCACTGAGACACAGTCCACACAGGAGACAGAGGGAGATGTCTCACAGGAGAGAGAGGGAGAGAATCAGGAGAGAGAGGGAGAGAGAGGGACAGACACAGGAGAGCGTGTGCCCACACAAAATAGAGGCCGCACAGGGCACACCAGACCTGTCAGGGGAGTGCAGGCGTAGGTGGCGGGTTGTCTCTGCAAGCCCCTCAACGTTTGAACAGAGGATTGTGACTGCTATAGAATCTGCCAATCAACCACCAACACAGAAGAGAGACCAGGCCTTCTTGGACAGCCTGCTACCCGCACTAAAAAGGATGTCGATCCAAAAAAAACGCAGCTACGAAGCTGAAAATGCACCAGCTGATATATGAAGCTGAATTTGATTGTAAGTATTTTGTTGTGAATGTTCTCCACACTGGCTTTGATAATGTGTAACATGCTGCCATCTCACTCAGTGTAAAGTATTTATGTTACAATTCAGTAGTTTATGTTACAATTAATGACATGAGTTTCCTACTTGAAATTATAATTTAGTTAGCAAAAGAAATGACACAACACTGACATGGAATTGCAATTGATGATATCGTGGTTGGCCCTTTTAAAAGGGCCTTTTGGTCATTGCCTGTAATTATGACACAGGATCATGTCGGTGGACACCTCCCGCCTCAGAGGAAAAGTAGGTTGTATAGGCCTCTCTGACACGAACTGCCTCCGCAGTGGAATTATTGGCACCTTGTCGGATGACACTGGGCAAGCTTGGGGGTGGGTGGGGCGCTCAATTCTCCCTTGGTCTTGAGGGGCGTGGTGGGGCATCACGGCGAAGAAGGTTGTGGCGGACACACGTTGCCTTCATGCACACCTCCACCTCCCTTAGTGTGCCTCCATCACTCCCGCGACCATAGGCACCCACATCAATAATGCGGAAGCAGAGGTTGGCATCGACAACCGCAAGGAGCACGATGGAGAAGGTCCCCTTGTAATTAAAAAAAAAAGGGAGCCTGAATTGGGTGGTGCCACGATTCTCACATGCTTCCCATCAATGGCCCCCACGCAATTGGGGAAGTCACGGTTAACCCGGAACTGCTCCGCAATACCCTGCCAATCACTCTCCTTTGGCACAGGCATGTACACATCCCTAGTGGATGTGTACATGCCTCCTCCAAGATAACCTTGGCCACCTCAGGCACAATGAGAGACACAGTGCTCCAGCCCACTCGGAAGCGGTAGGAGAGGGAGTGGTAGGAGTTACCAGTCGCCAGGTGTCTGAAAGAACATAATTCAAATATTAATAATTTTTATAATATTAATAACAATACATTTTATTTGGCGGACACCTTTCTAGATACACAAGGACATCTTACATGTTTAAGAGGGCATAAAAGAAGAAAATGCAATAAAATACATTTAGCTTCATAGAAATAAATTTAACACAATAGACTATAATAATATTGAAATAACCAAATGAATTTAATGATGAAAAAGTCAATTGATTTTCCCATTTATACAATTCCATCATGTAATCTGTTCTGTGTGGTTTTTAATTGGTTATGTTGGGCAAAAAAAATCAGTTGCATGGTCTTTGTAGGCTACAAATACTGGGCTATGCATAGAAAAAGAAAAAACGCTGAGACAATATGCCTATTATCTATAATGTAATATGTAATATCAATGGGATAGAGACAGAGTAGAAACTCACCGGAGACAGATGGCTAGGCGTTCTGCCGGACAAATACATCTCCGAAACCGGGTGTTGATTCTCTTGATCCGTGGACCAATACGGTGGAGGATTTCGTCAAACTCACCCTGAAATACTCCCTGAAATCCTCACCGTCATTCAGACAGCAGCAAGAGCATTGACCAGCCGACGATTTGCCATCATTCATGGAATGAATGAATTCTGGCTGTATGTGAATGAGCGGGGTGAGGGAAACGGCCACTAATATATAATTATACATTTTAATTGTATTAACTGCCCTAATAACGTAAGGAAATCATGAAAATTAAAAAATGACATGACAACTTATCATTATGAAATCATTATTTATTTTATTAAAAGTTAAGAATTCAGATTTTTTTATCAGTACCATAGCAACGCTAACTTCCACTGGAATTGTCAGATAGGAACCGTCCATAGCCTGCCAGTTAAATTTTTTTAACGCATCCGGATGACAAACTGACACGATTTTTTTCGCACCGCACTCGTTCGGACCCATTCGCATGCGGTCTGCAAATCTCCATAGGAAATGAATGACTTCTGGTTGTTTTGAAGCCATATCAGAGCTGATTTCAAGTGCCAGTGGGAAGGCGGCGTTACACAGCTTTACTAGCTAGCTAGTGACTTAACACAACAAAACAACAAACGTCTAGTAACCATGCTTGCAACGTAGATCACAGACAATATATATGATCAATACTTAGACTTTATTAATCTTGTAGGAATCCGCTGTTTAGAGTAGCTTGTGTGTTCTCCAAAATCTCTAACATGCACTATCTAGCTGCACTGACACGATTCACTAGAACAGGAACCCATAGGCAGACCAGGACAAGGTAAGTAGAATGAACAAGGTGAGTATTTATTTTGATATTGAGCGTGGAAACAGGCGAGTCCAGATGGTGGGGCAGTGGGTGGAAGCGAGTCGGCTGGAGGGTTAGTGAAGATCCGATAATGCTGGTGAAACAGACAGCCTGGCGGAGGTGTAGTGAATATCCCAGGTGACAAAAACTGCAGACAGGAGAACAGGAGGCAGATTAGCAACAGGCACAAAAGCACTAAACAGCAGAGCAAACTTTCCATACTGACTAACTGATACACTGGCAAACATACTGGTAAGGCTAACGAGCCGGTCCATCTGATAAATGGTGGAGAGGTGATGATCAGGACCAGGTGTGCGGATTGCAGATGAGACACAGGTGTGGGTGGTTAAAGATTCTCCCGCCTTGCTTCGTCACCAGGCAACGAGACAGGAACTCATGGAAAACACAGATTCAAAGGCGGAAAACAGGAACTCAGGCAGAAAACGTACTCAGAAGGTGGGATTCCTGACAGTACCCCCCCCTCCGACAGATGCAACCGGGCGGACCACCCTGAGCCCCAGGATGGAGGCGGTAGAAGTCACAAAGCAGGTCATTGTCAAGGATCTGATGCCGAGGAATCCAGCTCCTCTCCTCAGGACCATAACTCTCCCAGTCCACGAGGTACTGGAATCCCCGACCCCGCCGCCTGGAGTCCGTGATGCAGCGCACCGTGTAGACAGGATCATCCGAGGAGGAGGCGGACGAGGAGGAGGAGACAACAGGAGACTTAGGAGAACAGGCTTGAGGCAGGAGACATGGAAGGCAGGATGGACTCTGAGAGACTTAGGCAATTTCAGACGGACCACAGCAGGATTAATGACCTTCTCCACCACAAACGGACCAATGAACTTAGGCGATAGTTTCTTAGACTCTGTCCGCAGTGGAAGATCCCGGGTTGCTAACCAGACCTTATTCCCAACTGCATAAGCGGGCGCTGGGACACGGCAACGGTTAGCTTGGAGCTGATACTGGTCAGAAACTCTCAGCAGGGATGTCCTGGCATGATGCCAGGTCCGGTGGCAATGGCGAATGTGGGCCTGAACAGAAGGAACTGAGAGATCCTTTTCCTGGGACGGAAACAGGGGTGGCTGGTAGCCGTACAGGCACTGAAAGGGGGACATCCCAGTGGCGGATGTCGGAAGGGTGTTATGGGCGTATTCGACCCATGGCAGCTGAGAAGACCAGGAGGTGGGATTGGAAGAGACGAGGCAGCGAAGCGTGGACTCCATCTTCTGGTTGGCCCTCTCAGCTTGACCATTAGATTGAGGATGGAATCCAGATGTGAGACTGAAAGCTTTCCAGACAGCCAAGGTGAACTGAGGACCACGGTCGGAAACAATGTCACAAGGCAGACCGTGGACCCTAAATACCTCCTTGACAAGGATGTCAGCTGTCTCAGTGGCTGAGGGAAGTTTCGAGAGGGGCAAAAAGTGAGCAAATTTGCTGAATCTGTCCACAACAGTCAAAATAACTGTGTTCCCCTCTGAATGGGGCAATCCAGTAACAAAGTCCAGAGCCAGATGCGACCAAGGTCGCCGGAGAATAGGTAGGGGGTGAAGCAGTCCGGAACTGAGTCGATTGGTTCCTTTATTCTGCACACAGACAGGACAGGCAGCAACAAAACTCCGGGTCTCCTCTCCCATGGCAGGCCATCAAAACCGTCTGCGAAGTAGCGCCATGGTCCGAGCCACACCTGGGTGACAAGCCATCTTGTTGGCGTGTGCCCACTGGAGCACGGCATGATGGGCCAACTTGGGCACAAACGACCAGGTGGACTGTTACCGGGACCGGGCTGAGTCTGAAGGGCCATCATATCCTCCTCCTCAATCTTCCAGGTAACAGCTCCCACGACGATGTCTCAGGGAAGAATGGTCTCAGATTTGGTCCCGTTCTCCTCCGTCTTCAAAAACATCCGGGACAGAGAGTCCACCTTGCCATTCTTCGAGCCCGGTCGGAAGGTGAGAGAAAGATTTAAACGTCCAAAAAACAAAGCCCACCTGGCTTGATGGGAATTGAGACGTCTGGCAGATTGCACGTATGCAAGATTCTTGTGGTCAGTCCAAACAACAAACGGCTGTACCACCCCCTCCAGCCAGTGGCGCCACTCCAGCCAGTGGCGCCACTCCTCCAAAGCGAGTTTGACAGCGAGCAGCTCCCAGTTCCCCACATCATAGTTCCTTTCAGCTGGAGAGAGACGACGAGAGTAGAAAGCACAGGGATGAAGCTTCTTATCAGTGGAGCATCGCTGGGACAGGATGGTGCCAACTCCCACATCAGAAGCATCCACTTCCACTACAAACTGACGGGAGGTATCAGGCTGAGTGAGGATGGGAGCGTCAGTGAACTTGTTCTTCAGTTCCAAGAAGGCTTTGTCCGCCTCAGGAGTACAGCAGAAAGATCTGGTGCACGACGTCAGGGCAGTCAAAAGAGCGGCCACCCGGCTGTAGTCACGGATGAATCGTCAGTAGAAATTTGCAAAACCCAGAAACCTCTGGAGCTGCAGTCTCGTACTGGGCTGGGGCCAATCCAGGACCGCCCTAACTTGTCCCTTGGAGATGATGTAACCGAGGAAGGACGTGGTATAGGCGTGAAAGTCACATTTCTCAGCCTTCATGAAGAGGCGGTTCTCCAACAATCGCTGCAGAACCTGCTTGACATGCTGGATATGGTCAGAAAGGTTCTCAGAAAAAATGAGAATGTCCAACAAACACAAAATTACTGATCATATCTCTTCAGGTAAACAAACACAAAATGACTGATCATATCTCTAAGGACATCATTTACCATACTCTGGAATACTGCAGGTGCATTGGTAAGTCCAAATGGCATGACCTGATACTCGAAATGGCCAAAGGGGGTATTGAATCCCGTCAGCCATTCGTCCCCCTCTCTTATTCGGACGAGATGATACACATTGCGTAAGTCGAGCTTGGTAAACACAGTAGATCCCTGCAGGGAGTCAAAAGCAGAGTTCATCAAAGGCAGAAGATACTTGTTCTTGATGATTATATCATTTAACCCCCGGAAAGCAATACAAGGCCGAAGGGACCCATCCTTCTTACCCACGAAGAAGAAAAACCCCGCCCCCAGAGGTGACGAGGAGGGACGAATGAGGCCAGCAGCGAGGGACTCTTTAATATAGGACTCCATAGCTTCGCGTTCCGGTCGAGAGATGCTGTAGAGGCGTCCTTTAGGATATGCAGTTCCAGGGATCACGTTAATAGCACAATCATAAGGTCGATGGGGTGGAAGCCTTTTGCTTACTGAAATTCACCCAAACCGTGATAGACTTCGGGAACCAGGGACAAGTCACTTTGGTTCATCTTGGCCGGATCGTTCTGTCACGATTCACTAGAACCCAAAAGCAGACCAAGACAAGGTAAGTAGAATGAACAAGGTGAGTATTTATTTGGATATTGAGCGTGGATACAGGCGAGTCCAGATGGTGGGGCAGTGGGTGGAAGCGAGCCGGCTGGAGGGTTAGTGAAGATCCAATAATGCTGGTGAAGCAGACAGCCAGGCGGAGGTGTAGTGAATATCCCAGGTGACAAAAACTGCAGACAGGAGAACAGGAGGCAGATTAGCAACAGGCACAAAAGCACTAAACAGCAGAGCAAACTTTCCAAACTGACTAACTGATACACTGGCAAACATACTGGTAAGGCTAACGATCCGGCAGGGAATGACAGAAACGTCAGGCAGTCAGGCAGAAAGGAGCTCAACGTGAGAGGTTTGTCTCAGTATTGCAACAAAGACTTTGGAAGTGCAAATGACAAAGCTGGGAGCTAATAGCGTGTAAACAACTGTTAGATTAGCGAGACAGTCCATGTAAGAGAAGGGAACTATAAGTGCTTGAGTAGAACTAGAGTAGGTTTAAAGAAAATTCAGGTAATTAGCCGCTAAAATTAAGAATAAAACAAAGTTAACTAAGCTCAGCTAGCAAAATAGCATTCTCCACATGGAAGCACCAGAAATGAGACAATACGTCCACACCAGACGTGGGACGTAGCATCAGTGACATCACCCATTGGTTTGTGGACTGCTAGCCTCACTTTTTCCAGACCTTCCTCCACAGTGCTGCGGAGGAGGGTCTGGCAAGGAACTTGTTTTGGTGGAACATGTGTACGTTCAAAAGATGTTTTAATCGTGCAACAGAAAACTCATAAATCCACCAGAGTTTAAAATTCCAACACAAATAAAGCGGATATCCAGCTGAAAAGAGTGAAATCCGGCGGAATTTCTGGCAACATCCCGGAAGTGGAACGTAGTGGATAGCGGACTGCTGTTTGGAAGCCTCAAGTTTGACAATTTGGCCGTCGCCATCTTGGTTTTTTGAAACCGGATGTGACGGTTTTTGACAAGATGGTGGCGCTGGGGAGGATGGCGCGGCCAAGCCAGTGTTGTTTAAGGTTGGAATGGCGGTGCACTAAGATCAACGCTGAAGAGGGAAAGTCTTAATTAAGCGAGTAATCCACTCAAGGCCGGCGGTAGATTAGGACAGGGATGGCCTCAGCCAGGCCCCGATTGGCTAATCGGGAGCACTGGGAGAATTCCTGGTGGGCCAATCTGTTTTTTTGGTCGCGAGGGCCGACCGTGTTCAGTCACGGTGCTTGGTTGAAATCCTAGTTGAATATCGTGGATGCTGTCCCTAGACTGCCTGCAGTCCCAGCTCTTTTTATTTTTTTATTTTTTCTTGCAGCCCGTTGTTCTCTACATTCATGCTACAGATGTGCAGTCTGGTTATTATGACGTAATTATGTTTTGACCGCGTACACTTCAGTCAATGGTGCTTGTTAGAGGATGTGACTGCGTGCAAAAAGAAGCTATAAAAACAGATAATAATAAGCACATAAACGGCGCTGATACGGCGACAATTAAAAAAGGAAAGCTCTAGAAAGTGACTCGGTCAGATGATCTAAACTAAGCAACTTTTTTATGAATTAAAATCAGCTCACAGTTTGAGAGTAAACACCAAATAAAGACAATGAGACGGGTAAGCTAAGCTAGTGAGCAGTGCCGGATGCTATCAGCCGTTTAACACATAATACAACGTTGCCTGCACACCACCGTTCATGTTTATGAATCAAACTTTTTCTTGTAGCTCTGCAGCCATTAGTCCAATTTGCTGTAAAGTGACAATGAAGAGCCAAGCACCAGCCATGAGCCCTTAACTCACTAGTGGGCAGGTAGGAATGCTCATTGAGTGAATATTATAAGAATTAATAATGAGAGCGAGAGAGTATGGTGTAGACCTGCTCTATATGAAAAATGCCCTGAGATAATCAATGATGCCAAATGATTCGGCACTAATGAAACTGACTTGACTTGATCAGAAAGCTTTGTAAATAGGGGAGATGTGTGCTGAGAATGATGACATTTTATAACACGTGTAACATGTATTTATGATAGTAAATCCCACGACTGAAAGGGAATAGAAAGTTATGTCAAATATTATACAAATGAAAAACTAGATGATGGTGTCATTAGAAAGTGCAATACATTTTATTTTATTCATTTATTTTTATTTTTATTTATTTTATTTCATTTTAAGGTTTACCCATCAGATACCCATCTGTGAACACTTATTTGCGCTGAAAATAGATTCTGATATTGTTTAACAATACTGTTGTTAAATTGGAAACTAGAAAATGCATTTCCTGCGGAAAATGCGTGGGAATGCTGAATAGCTGAATTGCTAAAGCTAAACTAGTTGAATAGCTTAAATCAGTAAGAAGAAGGTGAAGTAGTGAGAATAGTTGAAAAAGTGGAAATTGGTAGAATGAGTATGAATTTCATTAAAAAGTTGAATAACACCACTAATGTATAAAGTAATTTACATGTTATATAATATTTTATGTGAAATTATGAATCAGTATGGAAAACTTACAAATGCTGTGAGAAACATTGATGAAAATGCAGAAATATGGAACAAATTGTTTGTTCTAAACTGCTGAAAAACTTGTAAGTTGGAAGTTGATCTGCACATAAGTTAAGAGCTAAAATACATTTTAGAAAAGCTGGAAGCTAAACCGTAATACTGTCAAAAGTGGATGTTTCAATGAATTGACTAAGAAGACTTATTATCAGCCATATCCATTGCATAGAACAAACAAGCAGAAAGAGAGAGAGGAAAAAGAGAGGAAAAATAAAAGGAGAGGAAAAAAGAGAAAAAGAAGTAACTTTCAATTACTATATATGTCAGTGGTAACACATCTTGAGGTGAGTATGGGTAAAGTGTTTACCTCAGGGAAACATTGATTGATGTACCTCAGTGGGATTTGAAGGATTTGAAGCATGCTCTCATTGACTTAAATGTTTTTTAAAAAGGTGTTAAAAAGCTTAATATTTTAAAAAGTATAAATAGTAGAAAAAAAGTTGAAGAAGTCCCATGATTAGCTGAAAGAGCTGAACATTTTAAAAGTTAAATGGTTTTAATAGCTGAACGTATGCAGAAGTTACAGAGAGCCAAAAAATGTACCGAATGAGATATAAGAACTAGACAGACAGAGAGAGAACGAGGAATAGACAGAGAGAGAGAGAGAGAGAGAGAGAGGAATAGACAGACAGAGAGAAAGAGAGAGAGAGAGGAATAGACAGACAGAGAGAAAGAGAGAGATAGAGAGAGAGGAATACACAGACAGAGAGAGAAAGAAGAATAGACAGACAGAGAGAGAGAGAGAGAGAGAGAGAGAGAGAGAGGAATAGACACAGAGAGAGAGAGAGAGAGAGAGAGAGGAATAGACACAGAGAGAGAGAGAGGAATAGACAGACACAGAGAGAGAGAAGAATAGACAGACAGAGAGAGAGAGAGAGAGAGAGAGAGAGAGGAATAGACACAGAGAGAGAGAGAGAGGAATAGACAGAGAGAGAGAGAGGAATAGACAGACAGAGAGAGAGAAGAATAGACAGACAGACAGAGAGAGAGAGAGAGAGAGAGAGAGAGAGAGAGGAATAGACAGACAGAGAGAAAGAGAGAGAGAGAGAGAGGAATAGACAGAGAGAAAGAGAGAGAGAGAGAGATAGAGAGAGGAATACACAGACAGAGAGAGAAAGAAGAATAGACAGACAGAGAGAGAGAGAGAGAGAGAGAGAGAGAGAGAGGAATAGACACAGAGAGAGAGAGAGAGGAATAGACAGACACAGAGAGAGAGAAGAATAGACAGACAGAGAGAGAGAGAGAGAGAGAGAGAGAGAGAGGAATAGACACACAGAGAGAGAGAGGAATAGACAGACACAGAGAGAGAGAAGAATAGACAGACAGAGAGAAAGAGAGAGAGAGAGAGGAATAGACAGACAGAGAGAGAGAGAATAATAGATAGACAGAGAGAAAGAGATAGAGATAGAGAGAGAGGAATAGACAGACAGAGAGAGAGAGAGAATAATAGACAGACAGAGAGAGAAAAAGGAATAGACAGACAGAGAGCAAGAGAGGAATAGACAGACAGACAGACAGACAGAGAGAGAGAGGAATAGACACACACAGAGAGAGAGAGAGAGAGGAATAGACAGAGAGAGAGAGAGGAATAGACAGACACAGAGAGAGAGAGGAATAGACAGACAGAGAGAGAGAGATAGAGAGAGAGAAAGAGAGAGGAATAGACAGACAGAGAGAGAGAATAATAGACAGACAGAGAGAGAGAGAGGAAGGAACAGACAGAGAGAGAGAGAGAGAGGAATAGACACAGAGAGAGAGAGAGAGAGGAATAGACAGAGAGAGAGAGAGAGAGAGAGGAATAGACAGAGAGAGAGAGAGAGAGAGAGAAATAGACAGACACAGAGAGAGAGAGGAATAGACAGAGAGAGAGATAGAGAGAGAGAGAGAGAGAGAAAGAGAGAGGAATAGA
>NC_050192.1:27633543-27701043 GCF_008315115.2 Sander lucioperca | reverse complement strand
ACACACACACACACACACTTGCGTGTTGTCATGTTATTTGGGGACTTATGAAAAAAACGTGTAAACTTATAAAGACTCAGTAATGAATACAATAGAGTGTGTATTTGCAACTTGGCTGCTGTTAAATATGTTTGAAAGTTCTGCATTAGAAGCATTGATGTATAATAAAACTAAAACTTTAAAAAAAATGTAATAGTCATGCTCACTGTTCAGGAAACCCCTTTCATATTTACAGGCTGATAAAATCTATTAAAACTGAGTGGTTCAGAGATATATATATATATATATATATATATATATATATATATATAAGCTACTCACACACACACACACACACACACACACACACACACACACACACACACCCTGAAAGCTATAACTCTTGCACTCTACTTTTTCACTCTACAGATACACGTTGACCTGCCAGAGCCCTCACGGCGAGCCATAGCTTGGACCAGGAAGCCGAGACCACGCGGGGGAGTCTGCGCTTGGACGGGGCGTCCAAGCAGGCGCGGGGACTCAGAGCTTGTACGGGTAAATGTTGGTCTAAACTAGTCTCTTGTCTTCTCTGTAGCTTTGATTTTGTTAAAATGAGAAGCTTGAAACCTCTAAACATCCACTACAGTTGTGCCTTTTATGTTTTGTTACAAAAACAGTATGTGTCAAGAAACTAGTTTCTTTTTTTTTTAAGTAACCTGTTTACTACACCCTCTACACTCTGACAGGCTGTCTGAGGCTGCATACCATTCACACATTGGAGGATTGGTAAACCTTTACTCTTTCACTCTACAGATACTTCTTGGCCTGCCAGAGCTCGCACGGCGAGCCATAGCTTGGACCGGGAGACCGAGCCCGCACGGGGAGCCAGTGCTTGGACGGGGAGTCCGAGCCAGCGCGGGGACTCAGAGCTTGGACGGGGAGTCCGAGTCGGCGTGGGGACTCAGAGCTTGGACGGGGAAACGTTGGTCGGACGCGTTTCCATTGGTCTTTCACAGAAGCATTAGCAAACTTTCGTTTCATAGGGTGTGTATCAACCACTGAGCCTGAAGTTTGAGGAGGACTTGAAGCCCTATATAAGATTACAGGTATTTGGACAATTGCATTACAAGTCGACCCTGGGGACTCATTCTCTAATAAGTAATACGAATAAGAAGCTGTGAACACAATGGCTCACAGATATCCTTCCTTCATAGAGGAGCATTACAACCGGTCACATGACAGGAACATAGCAGCGGACAGGCATACAAGTTGGGAAGAATCAAGACCCCCTCCAGTGCAAAAGGTAATGCTGCGGTGTGTGCAGGAAAACGAAGCTAAGCGTACACACTTTGCTAAGCAAAAGAATGGCCCGTACCAGAGAGACAAAGGAGCCTCACGCGGTAGACGTAGAGTTTGGTTAAAGGAACCCGGGTTTCAGCCAAATACAGGGGTAACACTCGAGACAGCCGGTTATCAGGCAAGACAAAGCGACTCCAGTTGGGTACGTGTCGCTCCATATGCTGCACATGTGAACCGTGCTAGTATACCACCCTCCAAAGAGCAACACAATAACCCCCGCACGTCTGACACATACGGCAGCAGCCTGGCTCAGCCTTCAACCAGCAGATGTTCTCCAATAAACAACAATTACCAGTCTCAGCCCCCAAGCCAGCCCCAGCCAAGAAGCACCGGCTACTACCATACTCAGCCCACAAGCAGTGGCTTGTGTCAGGTTCCAAGTGGCAACAATCACGGCTGGATGGGTGGAAGTGAGTTATCCAGGGGAGCGCCTAAAACCGGCACCGTGGATGTTGTGAACCGCAAGCGTTTCAACGTGAGATTCGACACATCTACCGAGAACACATCGGTCAACAAGCGATTTAAGTCTCCTCTGATTCCCAAAGTGCCTCACATAAGACAGCGTGATGGCAAAACCCGTGTGTCCCAGTCATCGCGTAGAGACACCCTTGCATCTGACGGACCCAAGCTCCAGTCTACGCCTGTGTCTACGGCGGGCTCATGCATCACACCTGCTACGTATGTGAATCATGACTTGTCCAGAGAATTCTCGTTGTCTGTTTAAAGTTCTTAACGTATTTTTTTTTCTCTCTTCTTACAGGGAGGTCCAGAGTGCGGTGCACGTGGTCATCAACGGTGAACAAGGGGAAGCCCTGTATGTTAACCAGTGGCAATTGCATAAAGCCAAGCCTGAGGGACAGTCCTGCATATTCCGGGCTCAGGCGGCAAGTGTCAACAAGAGAGAGCCTAAAGCTGTCAACGGGGATTGTGTGAAACGCAAGCGTGGTAATGGTGCCCACGCCAGCCGAGCGGCAAAGCGCAGCAGATGTGAAACCAACGAGGGTCCAAGTATCCAGGCTGAGCCCGGATCGCGTCAGCCTTCCAAGGGGACACTGAAAAGGTCTGCCCAGGCCCGGGTAGAGACCGTGTCGGTTAAGACCTCCAAACAGCGAGTCAAGATGTCCAAGGGGGCAATGACAGGGTCTGCGCGGGACCGCGGCGACAAGGACTCGGTTCACACGTCCAAAACGCAAGTCAAGATTTCCCCTAGTACTAGCAGAGATGGCAACGAGAAGGGTTCACGTATCCCTGCTGAGCCCGGATCGCGTCAGCCTTCCAAGGTGACAATGAAAGGGTCCGCGCGGGACCGCGGCGAGAAGGCCTCGGTTCACACGTCCAAAACGCAAGTCAAGATTTCCCCTAGTACTAGCAGAGATGGCAACGAGAAGGGTTCACGTATCCCTGCTGAGCCCGGATCGCGTCAGCCTTCCAAGGTGACAATGAAAGGGTCCGCCCGGGACCGCGGCGAGAAGGACTCGGTTCACACGTCCAACAAGCAAGTCAAAACACTCTCAATTCCTAAAGCGAGTCACACAAAAAAGTCTATCTCTACCTCGGTCCCTGGGAAAGGTAAAATCAAGAGGTCTTGGAAGACCGATAGACAACCAAACTCATGTGTACAGAGCAGCGGTGAGCACGATCAGAGGCTCAACGTGTACAGTGGCAGAGATAATAGTGACGATGAAAGCGTCAGCCACACCCGCTCTCCCGGTCCTAAACCCTCGTTAAATACTCCCAGCAGCTCTGAGTCCAGCGGCTCTGGTTCCAGCAGCTCTGATTCCGACGGCTCTGATGATTCCAGCGGCTCTGATAATGGGGGTGAACCGCCACAGTCTTCGCCTAGAGAAGACGAGGTGCATGATGAAACTTTGCGTGCTGACCACATGCTCCAGTCTACGGAGGGCCCATGCACGTATGCAAATGCTGACCACATGCTCCAGTCTACGGAGGGCCCATGCACGTATGCAATGTTTATATTTCGTGCAGACAATTGTCCTTGTCTGTATAAAGTGGTAACAGGTTTTTGTCTTTCTTTGTTTCTTTCTTCCTTTCTTTCTTCTTACAGGCCCAGCGTGTATGTTTTAGATGACAGTGACGATGAACAGCCAGAGGCACGGCCCTGTGTGTCCCATTCCTCGCCGAGAGACGAAACCGCGCGTGATGAAACTCGTGCTGACGTCACGCCACAGTCTATGGAGGGCTCATGTATCACACGTGATGCGTATGCAATGTTTAATATTTTGTGCAGACAATTCTCCTTGTGTGTATAAAGTGGTAACAGGTTTTTGTCTTTCTTTCTTTCTTTCTTTCTTTCTTTCTTTCTCTCTCTTTCTTTCTTTCTCTTTCTTTCTTTCTTTCTTTCTCTTTCTTTCTTTCTTTCTTTCTCTTTCTTTCTTTCTTTCTTTTTTTTTCTGTCTTTCTTTCTTCTTACAGGCACGGCGTGTATGTTTTAGATGACAGTGACGATGAACAGCCAGAGGCACGGCCCTGCGTGTCCCATTCGTTGCCGACAGAAGAAACTGCGCCTGAGGGGCACAGCGAGTCCCAGTCTTCGCCTAGAGAAGACAAAGTGCATGATGAAACTTTGCGTGCTGACCACATGCTCCAGTCTACGCATATGGAGGGCCCACGCATCACACGTAACACGTATGCAAATGCTTATATTCCATGCAGACAATTCTCCTTGTCTGTATAAAGTGGTAACAGGTTTCTTTCTTTCTTTCTTTCTTTCTTTCTTTCCCTCTTCTTCTTACAGGGACGCTGTGAATGTTGAAGATGACAGTGAGGATGATGAGCCAGAGGAACGGCCCTGTGTGTCCCGTTCGCCACCGACCCACAAAACTGCGCGCAATGAAACTTGTGCTGACCTTACGCCCCAGTCTGTGTCTATGGAGGGCATCACACGTGACGCGTATGTAATGTCGGGTCCCGGAGACCCCCTTGCTTATCGTGCTCCGTTTATCGTCTAGACAATTCCCGCCATTCTGCCTAATAGTGGTAATGTGTTCTTTCTTTTTACAGGGAGTCCGTGACGGCAGTAGATGAAATCCTCGAAGCTGAGCGAAGGGAAGCCCAGCTTGCAAACCAGTTGCAGGAATCTGACAGGTGGGATTGTGCCTCCTATGGAGCCGCATCCACAGAGTTTGAGAGCACAGGAGGGCATCAAGCGCCCCAAACACCTGCAGCACCCGAGGTACAAGTGTATCAACCAGACCAGCAGCCAACGTCTCAAGACACATGCATACTAACCTTAGCAGAGAGCATGTATGGACGGCAAGAGCAGCAGCAGCAGCAGCAGCAGCAGTACTCACAAAGGCAGCAAGAACCCCATCAGGAAGAGCCTCAAACGTCCACGGTCCCGCAGGGGGCTATACCACGCCAACCCCCCATGAGTCCACAGTCCCAAATCCATCAACTACAACAGCACATGTTCCCGGCACCCAGCATGTACGTACCCCAGCCAGAAATGCAAGAGGCAGCATCGTTCCCAACACCACCAGAATCCGAACCAACTGACACCTATGACGAACCCCCACCGAACCCGTTGCAAGAGCACGAAGACTGGGGCGTCGTCGCCTTGTTGGACACGCTTCTGAATGAGGTGAAACAATCGGCCTCGTGTTCCACATGTAAAAAGATGTTCAACAGGGACGTAATATGCGACAAATACTTGGTCGAACTGAACAGAGCCATACAATGTGAATGCCACTGTGTAATCTGCACCCGCTGTTACCGTAAAGGTCATTGTCACGTGTGCAAAACAAAATTGATAGGCGGCATACCGAGCACCACCGCAAACACGCTCAGCAGTTGCTCCAGTCTGGCAGACATTGGAGAGTGGGACCTTCAGCTCGATGGCACTGACACCGCAGTGTCCAAAACGAAGGTGGGCGGATATGTGCAGCAGATCTTGACTCAGGAACAGCCTCCCAGTGCTGACGATCTGAAACGCGGTGGGTGTAATTATTACATTTATTACATTACCCCTGTGAAATGTACCTGATACTAACTAATCAAATATACTCTCCTCCACACAGCGTACAGAATCCTCATCCAAGACGAAACCAACAAAATGTCCTTCAGGTACTGGGCAAACGAACCTATGCCGGTGACCATGGCCAACCGATATGTCTGCATCTCTCATGTACCCGGGTTCTGGGATCACGTTATTGTGGGACCCCATGTGCCAGGCGCTATGGAGGATTTCATCGGCCAGGACGACTACATGCCGAAATTGTTTGATGTGCAACTTGGTTGTTACAGATTTCACTGGTGCTGCTTTGTGTTAAAGACACAGATAATCTTGGCTATGTGGTGCACTGATGTGCAAGGCAATGGGCAGCCTAGGGTAGTGCCTCTTGTAGATCCTGAACTGAGATTCCACACAAAGTCCCCGGAGTTCAGATCTATGGTGTTCTGTCTGCGTAAGTGGTTTACAGCACAGTACACGTCACCAGCCAGAGAGCTCAACGTGGTACTGGATTGTAAGTTTTTTTACTTTTTGTTGTCACCCTGGATGGGGTTTCTGATTATACATAGCCTACACTGGTACCTCTTTTTTTATTCTACACCTGATGATGTCTTTTGTGAACTTATGCGTGTACATAAACTCATACCTCACACCTCATTTTTGCTACCTCTTTTTTTTATTTCTACACTTGATGTCTTTTTTTTTACTTCTGCGTGTTCAAGATGTACACACCTCACTTTTGCTAAATATGCCTGGTGCCCTGAGCACACGTGTCCTGTGCCTATTGAAGACCAATGTACTTTTTTTTTTTACTTTTTGTTGTCACCCTGGACGGGGTTTCTGATTATACATAGCCTACACTGGTACCTCTTTTTTTTATACATAGCCTACACTGGTACCTCTTTTTTTATTCTACACCTGATGATGTCTTTTGTGAACTTCCGCGTGTACATAAACTCATACCTCACACCTCATTTTTGCTACCTCTTTTTTTTTATTTCGACACTTGATGTCTTTTTTTTTTACTTCTGCGTGTTCAAGATGTACACACCTCACTTTTGCTAAATATGCCTGGTGCCCTGAGCACACGTGTCCTGTGCCTATTGAAGACCAATGTACTTTTTTTTTTACTTTTTGTTGTCACCCTGGACGGGGTTTCTGATTATACATAGCCTACACTGGTACCTCTTTTTTATTCTACACCTGATGATGTCTTTTGTGAACTTCCGCGTGTACATAAACTCATACCTCACACCTCATTTTTGCTACCTCTTTTTTTTTAATTTCTACACTTGATGTCTTTTTTTTTACTTCTGCGTGTTCAAGATGTACACACCTCACTTTTGCTAAATATGCCTGGTGCCCTGAGCACACGTGTCCTGTGCCTATTGAAGACCAATGTACTTTTTTTTTTACTTTTTGTTGTCACCCTGGACGGGGTTTCTGATTATACATAGCCTACACTGGTACCTCTTTTTTTATTCTACACCTGATGATGTCTTTTGTGAACTTCCGCGTGTACATAAACTCATACCTCACACCTCATTTTTGCTACCTCTTTTTTTTTAATTTCTACACTTGATGTCTTTTTTTTTTACTTCTGCGTGTTCAAGATGTACACACCTCACTTTTGCTAAATATGCCTGGTGCCCTGAGCACACGTGTCCTGTGCCTATTGAAGACCAATGTACTTTTTTTTTTTACTTTTTGTTGTCACCCTGGACGGGGTTTCTGATTATACATAGCCTATAATGGTACCTCTTTTTTTTATTCTACACCTGATGATGTCTTTTGTGAGCTTCTGCGTGTACATAAACTCATACCTCACACCTCATTTTTGCTACCTCTTTTTTACCTCTGTTTTTTGTGTACAAGCTCTACATATCTCACTTTTGCTTAATAAACATGGTGCACACTGTTGTGTTTTATTTTTGCACTTTATATGCTACCTCCTTTTTTATTTCTACACTTGATGTCTTTTTTTTTAACTTCTGCGTGTTCAAGATGTACACACCTCACTTTTGCTAAATATGCCTGGTGCCCTGAGCACATGTCATGCGCTTAATGAATCTACACCTGCTTTGTTTTTTTTACTTTCTTGTGTAAAAGCTCTACATAACTCACTTTTGCTTAATAAACATGGTGCACACTGTTGTGTTTTATTTTTTGCACTTTATGTCTTTAGCACTTTGGTAAAGCATCCAAGTGTTACACTAGTCAATGACTGCCATACACATCTGGTAGAATATGTCAATGACCACACCTTTTAATCATCAGTGTTCAAATATACAGCAAAACATAAAACAATAATAAACACAAGGTAGCTAGTCAACAGTGACACAAGCATGCTACTGACATACAGAAGAAACATACGAAGGAGAGTGTGGATATTGAATGAAACAGGTGATGGGCTGTCATGGTCCGTTGCACCAGGTCAGCTCCCAATTCCACGGGTATCTGTACCTATCCCATGGGTTTCTGAACCCTCACCAGGTCCTCGACTGCTGTGGCAACAGCCGATGTACTCTGAGCTGTGGATACAGCGCATGTATAGACTGTGAATAATGCTGATAAACTCTGCGTGATGGTAACAGCTGAACAACTCTGTGTTGCAGGAACTCCCGCCTGGCTCTAGATTCACGCTCCTCTTCACGCTCGTGGTTGAAAAGACATTCAGGCCCAAGATTGCAGATGCCACGACCTCGAGAAACGTATCGACATGGTATAGCTGCCATTAACTTCTTATGTTTTTGAATCAACGCCTGCTTCTCGGCTTCGTCCACCACCCAGTCACTACTCTTGATGTAGTAATGTGATACAGCTCGACACTCTGGACATGCCAAGGGTTTCTTCTGTGCATATAAGACTCTCTTCCATGATTGGATGCACTTCAGACAGTAGCAGTGCCTGCAGTTTGGCAGAATCCCGAAAGATCGCTCCACAGGCCTTTCCTTGGCTAAGACCACGTCCAGGCACACACCACACATCATCTTGCCAATGTGCTGTGAGTCAGATTTGAGCCCATGTTCGACGCTGTGGTGGACCAGGTCACATTCTGTATTCTGCATCTCCACATTCAGGGAGAGCTCACGTCGATCGTGAACATCTTGTCTTGGGTTTGCAGCAGTGTTGTGTTCCGGGTGCTGTGACTCCACGTTCCGGAGGAGCTCATGCAGATCGCGCATAGCTTGTCCCACAGTAGACCTGTCCATCGTCCTTGGTGTCGTGGATGATGATGATGATGATGATGATGATGACGATTATATTATCACCAGTCACAGTTCACTTAATATGAGCTCACCAACATGCGGAGCCCGTCGGATGAACAGCCCACTGTCGGTCGAACAGCCCACTGTCAGATGGACAGCCCGCTCTCGAACACTCGGCTGGATGCGTTAGTATCAGTTTGAGTATTGTTAGATTTAGTAAGGTATGTATGCAAGATAGATTGGGTTTTTACATTGTATGCTATATTATATTACATTCCATAGAGTCTAGAGAGTACAGTAGGCGAGAAACGGTTCAAAAACATGGTCAACACGACCCCCTCAATAGTCAACACGACCCACTCAATAGTCCTCTTCGCTGTCAACGGCGGAATCGTATCCACCGCGAAACGCACTACTGGCATTATCCGGTCCTTTGGCCGTTGTTACACGTTGGACTGCATAGTTGTTGTTGTTGTAATTGTCCGTGGACCGCTGTGGAGCCCGCTGTTGCTGCTGTGGACACCGCTGACGTTCTACAGGTGGCTGCTGAGGCAACAGTGATCCATGTCGCTCACGCTCTAGAGCTTGGGGTAGCCGCTGAGGCTGAAAAGGACACTTTTTGTCTTGGGACTCTGGGAAGTTGCCATAGTGCACAGGTGGAGCCGAAGGGTACGTGGTACACACTTTAGTCTCGAGCCAGCTCTTGGGTATGTCGACTAAAGGAGCTGGGTGTTTCTTGGCTTCCCAATGAGACACGCGGCTCCAACGGTGTGCCATAGGCCCCGCGGAACTCATGCAGTAACGAAACAAAAGATATATGTAGTATCTGGAGAGTTTGCGGTCGTCTACGACTATCGGATCGGGGATTTTGGCTCTGTGGCACGCCGCGCTACTGCACTCCATGGCGTGGAGACAATCTAGGTCCGAACTGGGTACATACAACGTGTCGGCTCTCTGCCACATATCTCGCAAAAGCTGCAAGGTGAGCTGGAGAGAGCTTTCGCATTTGAATGTGTCTTGCAGCAAACCCGTAGCTGGGGCACCTGCCACTATCAGGCACTCGAAGAGCGACAACGAGGCGTGTTCGGAGAACACGATTTCTCTGCGACAAACCGAGCCGTTCATCTCGTATTATTTACTAGCCCAGCTATGAGCGCGGCGCGTGCGGGTGGGTTGATAATCTAGCCAAAATGGCCAACGTCAGGAACGTAGAAAAACTGATGCATCTGGTTGAGCGGTACAATCTGTTTCACGTTAAGACCTTGCATTACAACGACCTACCCGGAGTCCTGGACTGGCTCGGGGTACGGCCTGGTGTTTTCGCATTCAGCCAACACGAAGACACAGTTACAGTGCTCAACAGACTTCTCCCATCAATCCACGACGTGGCGGTGGTGGGTATAGACGCGGAACCGCGCATCGAGGGCAAGAAACGTGTCATTGTATACATAAGACGGAATCATGGGCAAGTGCGGTATGACACACTAGTATTGTTCCTGGTGGTCAGGTTTAATGGAGCCCCATACAATCAGGAAAGGAGCCCCCGCTATTCCCAGAGTTCGCCAAGTGTCAGCATGGTGGTCAGTCAAGTGTGGCAGCCATTCAGGAGCGACATCCATGGAGTCTCTACGCAGACATAACCGGGGACCTCGAAAGTGCCATCGACATAGAAACACTGCTAACCTCGCCGGACACGGTTCTGGGGCGAGGAGGCTTCGGTGTGACTGTTCTGCTCAACGACGACCTTGTTGCAAAAACCAACCTGTTTCCAGACATGGTGAATTGGAGCTTGCCTGAAATAGAGTCAGAATTCAATCGCTACGCACACATTGCCTCACAAGTGCAAGAGGTCATGATGGGTGTGTCGATGAAACACTGCAACATCTTACGCACCTATGGAGGATTTTGGTGTGAAATCCCAGGATACCAGTTGGGCGGTAGAGCCGTGCTCGTCATGGAACGGGCCCTATGCTCACTGCATGAGTTCATGGGGAAGATCAACAGCACCTCAGTTGTACCCATGGTTGAACTGGACACCCTGCGAGGACTGGATTATTTGAGATCGCGAGCCATACAGCACAAGGACATCACTTACAGGAACATCTTGGTCTGTCACCAGAAAGATAGAACGCCCATACCGTTTGCTTTCAAGATCAGCGACTTTGGCACCGCGGTTAACTTCTCTACCCCAGATCAGCCACGAGGCACCCGATGTAATATGGCGCCAGAGGTTATGTGGTGCTTGAACGCTGCCATGGGGAGCGACATGTTCAGCTGGTACTGTGTGATGTGGGAGTTGTACAACAGTTCGCCTTTGATACCGTACAAGAATGGGAACGAGGGAGGTTTTTGTAAAAAGACATACGCTGAGAATCTAGCCAAGTTGGTTGGTGTGTACAATCCGGTCAACGAGAACTCTTTTGAACTCCGCTACATGAAAGCAATCGCGGCTCGTGCCCTTCACGCCAAATACAAAGACTCTAGACCTAGCATTGAGCAGATACAGGCAAGCCTCACCAGCATGGCCCTGAATAAGAACGACAAAGCGTTTATCCAGATAGGTGTGCTGTGCATCACTCTCTTCCCTCAGGAGAGATGGTCTCCTTCCGAACTGTTGAACCTCGAACGATACAAGTGTTTGACCAGAGACGTCGGCCAGGCAACCGTCCCGCGCAGAGCGCTCCCGCTGTCCTTGCGCGCAGGGGAGTACAGAATGACTGACATCATAGTCAGTGACGATTGCGCCCCCGGGGGATTAGCTAAACTGATGACGACCCACGCAGTCGCAGCAGGACGTCCGCCGTCTAGAATCACACATGACGTCAAGAAATACTACGGAATGGACATTTTGAGACTGGCCCCTGGTCTAATACAGCCCTACCACTGGTACGCGAACAAGGTCAAAGAATGCTCTGGTGTGCAACAGATCAGCACGAAACGCAAAGCTGGGAACGTGGAGATTCAGATCGAGGCGAGGCGCGTGAAAGTGGAACCTGTAGATCCTCGCGAGGGTACTTCAACTGGGGTCCCCGCTCGAGTGGTGTCTCATCAACCAGCCGGGACCCACACAATAATCAAGCAGGAACAGGAACCGTTACCCGATCAAGCAATGGGTTGCCAGCTTGGAAACATTGCGGACGATCCTTCGCATAACTGCGATTTGAGCAACGAGCCCTTGCAAATGTTGAGCTCTAGCATCCTGGTTGGTGATGCACTCAACGGAGACGATGTGTCCTTGTTATCGGTGCGCGGCAAAACCCGGGCTCTGGCAATTACCGAAGAGCAGCAAGTGAGATCCGGCGTGGACAACCGCGCCGCGGAGATAGTTGAAAAAAAGGCTCCTGGGCCACGCGGCGAATCCATTGCAGAGTCACAGCCTCAGGGTACGGTGATAGTTAAAGAAGAGGCTCCTGGGTCACACAGCGAATCCATTGCAGAGTCAGAGCCTCAGGGTACGGTGATTCTACGAAGCAAGGAGAGTCCCGGGGAGATAACCACGCACATGGTCATTCTCAAGAGTCACAACGAGAAAGAGATAAAACGCTTCAAGGACACCGTAATCCTGCTGTCACAAAGCATGACCCGGATGTACCCTCTTGTTTTTGCCGGTCCCCGAGACGGATTGTCTAAGTGCTCTAGGTGCAACGGTGTGTTCATCTTCCAGTACGCACAGTTCTTCGAAGGGTGCAGGCAAGTGTCGACTCTGAACGCGTGGGACACACCTAACTCGGATCACGGATTACTGCTGCAGGTTTTTCTGACGCTCAAAGCTGCTTTAGATATGAAGCTGCTACCCGCACACACGCCCGAGTGTAACGACATCCTAATCGGCAGTAAAGGAGCCGCGATGATTGACATTGTTTCGTACCTCAGCAGGCACTTCAACAAGCCCCAATCCAGCATGTTTGGCGAACATTGTGAGAGCTTGCTCAGGCTCTGCATTATTATGGTGACAAAACACTTGCGCAATTCAGAATTGTGCAAACTGCTCCAAGCGATGAAGCCCGAGAGCACTGCATCGTGTATACTGACCACGGCGATTGAACACTTGAAAGGCTTCGGTCCCAGCGAAAGGACCACGCCGAGCATATTGACCCTAGACGGTAACTTTTTCACGTTCAAGGATTATACATCCGATATGCCCAACTGGCTGACAGCCGCGGGTGAGAAGGAAGCTGCCCACGACAGAAGTTGCTCTAAAGTGCTGGTGTACGGACAACCGAAGCCTTGCAAAGGAGACTTGACAGCGCGTGGTTGTGCCACCAACCTGAAAACGCTGGTTAGGGACATAGTACTGAGGATGAAAGTCAAGCTATTTGTGCAGAAGACAATCGGCTGTCATTTGAACCGCTCTGTGCCTGTACACACATGTGTTTCGTAGTTGTCTTTCACTGTATAATAATAAAGTGACCTGTACCGTCAGTTTATATGTGTTTCATTATTGGCATTTGGGTAAATGCATCTTGTGAGCATTAGTACACTTTATTGGTATGTGCAATGATGACACCGAGACACACACTCAAAGTCTGTGATTTACTTTAATGTATATTGAAATTCGTACAGTGTGATATAGAAACGCTTCAATAATCACAGAACAAAACAATGGGAGCAACAAGTCACACTTTTAATCGTTATACAAGTAGCAAGCGGCAGAGTTATACAGAACAACCCATCATTTCCTAACTAAATATCTATCCAGAGTAATAAGCGTGACCTTGGGTGCCGGACTGGAATATTTAGAGGACAGCACTACATCCGTGCAAAGTTCCTCCAACTGAGAGGCACACACAGTATTTGCCAGATGCTCCAAATACTGGATCAAAGAAGCGGTGCGGGGCTTCGGCGGAGCTCTTGGTTTTTTTACCACGTTGGAAGACATGATTAAAAATATCACATATGAACACTGTCAAAAAAATTGTTATCGTCAGAGTCCGTGTCAGTCTCGCACCACACTGGTTTGTCAGGTCTGGTGTCTAGACGGTTGGACTCATGATCTGATCCCTCGTCCTCTAGCCCAGGGTCTGAATCCTCGTCCTCTGGCCCAGGATCCGAACCCTCTGGCCCAGGATCTGAACCCCCGTCGTCCTCTAGCCCAGGGTCTGAATCCTCGTCCTCTGGCCCAGGATCCGAATCCTCTGGCCCAGGATCCGAACCCTCTGGCCCAGGATCTGAATCCTCGTCCTCTGATGACCTACTGTACGGACGGTTTGAGTGATCCTCTCTGTCTATCCGTTTATCTTCAGGGTCACGGCCCCTCTGGTCCTCGGGATCAGATTCAAGGGTGTCATCACCATGCCACACGGCCGGCTTGGTCGAACCAGCAGAGTGTGTGACCTCTCCCTGTAACCTTGGCACCTGTGACTGCGTAGCACCACGCCTGGGTGACTGGGGAAGAAGGAGCGTGTTTTATATTGGTATTGACCCCGCCCCAATGCCCCCGATAATCATACGGTTCTGAATCTGAAAGCGTATTTTCGTAAGCTGGGGGATCTCGTGTCTGTGCATGTGTTTTCTTACTCGTAGCGGGCTTTACTCTTTTACACCTCTTAGACTTGTCCTGTCTATTATGTCTACTCTCATCTTCTCTTTTAGGGCACGGGAGACACGGTTCCTTTTCTGCCCTGATCAGTTTCCCCTTCGCACATTTCTTCTGCTCACGTTTGCCGCGCTTTACAGCAGGCTTGATCGACTCTTCATCTGACGAGGATGACAGCGCCCGCTTATACCCAGCAGTGTCCCCTCTGGTGTCACCACTACAGCCTTCCTCTTCGGACTCTGAATGAGACACGCGAAGAGTCCTACTCTTTCGTCTAACCTGTGCACAGAGCGCCTTCTCGTCCGGCTCGTCGCTACTCCAGTCGGTGTCTAAACAGCTATCGTCTATGAAACTGTCACTGAGATCGTATTTGTCAGACGTGTAGGACGCGTCCGACATTATTACCTCCGGGTCATCAGCAGGGATCTCACTTTTGACCTCTTCTTCTTCTTCTTCTTCTTCTTCTTCTTCTTCTTCTTCTTCTTCTTCTTCGGCCTTACACTGCAGCAGACTGTCTTTGTACATCGCGTTCCGGCTGTGCATGTGTGACCCGCGAGCCTTCTTGTCGACCTTGGTCTCGAAGTGCTTAGAGGTTGAAGGATCATCAGCCTCTTCATCATCCTCGGAACACCACGCATGCTCCTCGTCGCTGGTCGCTTCCACAGCAAATTCAGAGTCTCGCTCCATGTAGCTAGTCTGGGAGCTAGGCGCTTTTGACCTACAAGCCTTGTTGACAGTGGACCCGGATGATTTACAAGTTGAAAGCCTCTCATACATGCGATCTTGCTTGACGGCTGTCGTGTGTTGTGACTGTTTCTCATGTCCACGTGTTTTGCCACTGAAACTGCTTGCCGGCCCCCTGTTGTAACGCGTACTCTGGGCCGAAAGCCCCACGGCTCGACCTGTGGTACCCTGGAAGGACAACTGTATCTTGCGTTTCCACTTCTCTGTGGACGTAGACGCTAAGCAGTCCACGAGAGCTTTACTGAGTCTATCCTGCAACCCATGGCTACGGAGCACATTGACTACAGGGCGGTTGTTAAGGACCCACTCTTTGAGGATGACTGCGTGTCTACTGTCAAGGAGCGTGCTGTCTAATGCAAGGAGCGTGCAAACGGCTTCTCTCCTCACATCGTCACTGGTCAGCCACGGTTCACTCATCAGCAAAGTTGAGATGTTCTTTATCCACGTCCAAATAGGTACAGCTTCCGGTATCACAACTGAATGCAGGTCTCTTGGGACTCCGGTCTGGACCTCGTTGCTCTCCTCGCCCTCCGCTGCGCGGTTAGAAGGCCCCTCAGAACCATCCGCTTCTTCAACCTCTCCGGCTTCGGCAGAGTATGGGGACGCGGAGATTGAGGGTCCACCGTCGCCATGTTCGCTTCTTAACTTGAGCCCTTTCTTCACTTTGTTGTACTTAGTGCGGAGTTTTATAAAGAGGACCTTAGCCTTGGAATAAAGCTGCGCCAACTTCTTCTTGTCCTTAGTCCTAGTGTCAGGTGTGATCACGCTGTGCCAGAGTTTCGGGGCTTTGGCTGCGTCATCCAAGCTACGACCTTTGTACAACTCATCGCATGCTGACACCATCTCATCTTCACCCTGGTATCTAATATGACCGTAACTGGAGGCAATTCGGCCCAACTCAGTCCAGTCCTTTTTCATCTGCTCTTCACTCATATTGATACGCTTCCTCTTCACGTCATTGTGAACGTTGCTGTCAGAGGTGTACATGTTCCAAAACGCCTGATATTCCAGCACTTTAGCCATGGGGCAATGTAACAGCTCCGCCACTGCGAACGCATGGGGGATCTTGCTGTCCATGAATCTAATGGCCAAGTCCACAACGTCGACCAGGACAGGATCCCTGATTGAACTCTCAATGTGCTTGGGTGTATAATTACACCAGCTGTTTGGGTTGACACGTTTAAGGAAAGCTGTCACTGCGGGATTGTATATCTCGTGATACATCTCGGGTCCCAGGATGAAAGTCTTCCTGCACAAGTCCTTGAGCGTCTCATTCCAACAGCTCACTAGCTCCCCGCTGCCCTTGACACAACTTCGTTTCACAGCCCTGCAAAACCTAACCGTAGTGGACACGTAGAGATCAGGTGCCACATCCTGTCCCGGTCTCAGGTTAACGACCGAGATCATGTTCACCTTCTTGCCATCCGCCGACTTACGGTTCCACCTGTAATAGACAGTAGGAGTGCCACCGTTCTCGTAATGGAAGTGTGTCAAATCATATCTCACTAGCTCTCCGTGGAGACAATCTGAGTTGCCCTCACGTTTATTCTTCATCATTTCAGCAGAATCCGTCCCTACCACACAGCACATGGGATCTACGTGAGAAGACCGTGTAGTTACCGTATGCCATGAGCAAGTGTTTGATGCCAGCCTTGTCTACATTTGAAATGCAGTCCAACTCATTCCCGCCTTCGATGTCCACTAGATCCATCAGCGCACGTAACAGCTTGACCGAAGGTTTCTGATGCATACTTTTAGCGTTGTCGAGCACCTTGTTCCTGATAGTCTTGTAGATCCTTTTCAATGTGCACGTTTCCTCGCTCTGAGGCAGTTCGGCTTGCTTGCATACCATTAGCTCTGCCACGGATTCAAAGAGTCCTTCTTTGCTTTCACAGTCAAAGGCGTGTTTGCCGTGCGGTTTGTCATACCACTTTGGTTTCTCTGTGACGATAAACCTAGGTTTTTTACCCGCCATCTTGTCCTGCTCAACGATTCCACCTGGGTTTAACTTGAATACAAACTGCGCTCTTAAAAGCAACCCAGCTTGTGCACAGGACTTGCTGCCTAAGAGGCTGTGAGGCAGATGTGGCTCTCGCAAGGGCTTTTATCCAGAGCTTGACTGAGAACGCCCTCACCCGGCAGGATACTGAGGTGTGAAACCGCCAGTGATTCAGCAACAGCGGAGCGTCCGAGCTCAGGCCGATGATCGCATCTCAGCTCGGTGATCCAATCTCAAGTCGGCGAGCCACTCTCTGGCTGATGGTCCACTCTCAGGCCTTTAAAGCCAGCGTATGCACAAGACTTTGTGTGCTGTTTCAAAGTGGATGAGGGCAGCTAGTCCTGAGTCCACGAAGCCTCAGAGGCTGTGAGGCAGATGTGGCTCTCGCAAGGGCTTTTATCCAGAGCTTGACTGAGAACGCCCTCACCCGGCAGGATACTGAGGTGTGAAACCGCCAGTGATTCAGCAACAGCGGAGCGTCCGAGCTCAGGCCGATGATCCCATCTCAGCTCGGTGATCCAATCTCAAGTCGGCGAGCCACTCTCTGGCTGATGGTCCACTCTCAGGCCTTTAAAGCCAGCGTATGCACAAGACTTTGTGTGCTGTTTCAAAGTGGATGAGGGCAGCTAGTCCTGAGTCCAAGAAGCCTCAGAGGCTGTGAGGCAGATGTGGCTCTCGCAAGGGCTTTTATCCAGAGCTTGACTGGGGAGCACTGGGGGATTCATCAACGGTTGTGTGTACAAGCTCAAGCTGCAAGTCTGTAGTGACTGACTGCGCGACCCTGCTCGGATTGTGTGTCCGGGCTCAGGCTGCACGGCTGTAGTCGGACTGCGCGCCCGCGCTCGGGTTGTGTGTCCGGGCTCAGGCTACACGTCCGGGCTCAGGCTACACGTCCGGGCTCAGGCTGCACGGCTGTAGTCGGACTGCGCGCCCGCGCCTCGGGTTGTGTGTCCGGGCTCAGGCTACACGTCCGGGCTCAGGCTACACGTCCGGGCTCAGGCTGCACGTTTGAGGTTGGACTGCAAGACCCTGCTCGGGTTGTGTGTCCGGGCTCAGGCTGGGCTTCAGAGCCCAAGTTCTCTGTTACATACAATAAGGTGCATCAGCAACCCTAACAAGGGGGAATACTTGTAGTGTTACATGCACATATAAGAGTTAGGGGACACACCACTCAGTGTTTGTCAGCGCTGAGAATCTCAGCACAAAGTACTCATGGCAGCTAGGAAAGACACTAGTGTGGTCGTGGAGTGTAATTTACCTGTCAGAGAGACAAATACAGCTGTGGTAGAGACGATTAAGGTTCCTTGCAATAGGAAAGCCTTGTTCCTAGCGGTTGGAACTGACACATTGCATGAGAAGACATATGACGAATTGTCCTTTGGTGCGTTGTCTCCAAATGACAGAGCAACCTTTCAATTCCTGCTATATCTGACATATTGTTGCAAAGGGGAGCTTCTCCAAGTAACTCTAGAGAACACAGATTTCGGCACCATGTCGCCACCCATTAGAGAAGACTTTGCTCACGGGCGCCTTTTCTGTTTTGTATTAGACATGACTAAAGAGGGCCTTTCTGACACACTCACACGTCGAACACGTATCCACTACCCAACACTTCAGTCTCATGGACACGATCGACATGGACGTGTTTAGAGGCGATGAACCCGAGGACAACGCGTGCTCACAAGTAGCCTCAGCTGACGAAACGCTCGAGGAAGCATTCAACGCCTTCATGCGTCTACAGTTGGTTAGGAAAAAGGCAACGTCCCTAAACAATGCTATGCTATCCATGAGAGATGAGAAGGGCGAGTTGGGCGGCATGTTCGAGTGGCTAGACATCTGCAGTGACACACTGAACTCGAACAAGCTGGACAGGAAGAAAGTTAAGGAACTACAGGGTTCCATGTACACACCGGCGTGTGGCCGACAGGCTGTCCTACTGCCGGAGCCCATAGCTGGCCTAAATCTCAAATCTCTGGAGGACTCCATAGGTAGAATCACAGACAGCGTGAGCAGAGGCGAAGGCAGGGCATTGTTCATGTCCGTCATATCTAAACTCACCGGCATGCAGTGGTTGAAACAGAAGGTTGTGCAAACGGCCTATAACCGGGCCATGACAGGGGACCGGGACTTCATGAAAAGGCTGAAATCTTTCACGACCGAACTTGATGGTTTGTCGGGACGCAGCGAGTTGGACATTAGAGGACTGTTGGTATTCAGGTACTCTCTGGAGAAACTCATTGACGGGGACAACACGGATATGTTTGTCAAATCTCTGATCCACAGGCACGTGCCCATCTTACAGAGCAGCATTGCCAAAGTGCTATGTGCCATAAAGCGCCAACGCAGAACAACAGCTCTTGCGTTTTTGCTGAACCACGGACGGTGTTATTGTAGCCACACAGAGAAACGAGGACCGTGCAGTGGCGAGTGTCAGACCGCGTACTCGTGTTTTTACAACTCATCTGAGCAACACCCGTTCATCGTGAGCAAAAACAACCAGAGTTACTCCATCGCACACCTGTTCCCTCATCTCGGTAAACTGGAGCGCATGAGCAAAGAAATGAAAGTCAGGTACAGAGGACGCTGGCTGTTCGACAGCATAGCGACCATGGTCTTGGCTAACATTGTCAAGCACCGGTTCAACGAGAACGAGTCACTGTACCAAGGTTTAAGCGAAGTGATGGATGAGAATATGAGCATCTCGAGCCTGTCACTCGGTCACAGTCTTGTTGACGTTCACCAGTTGTTATACCTGAACACTCGCGGCGACGACACAGATGTGCCCGGTGCCATGGCTCCACTGAAAGTGTACGACCACGCATTGGTGTGCTACTTGTTCTGTGACAGCCTGGAAGTTGGCAGGTTGTTTCAAGCGTCGACTACGTTCAACTACATTATCGTCAACACGGCTCCCAGGTACACGAACCAGCGGATCATGCTGTTCAATAACACAGGTCCAGGAGAAGGTAAGAGCTACGCAAACAATGTACTGAGCCTCCTGTTCCAGAGGGTAAAGGGTTGCATAGAGACGCTGACGTCTTTCACCCAGCAAGCTTTCAAGTACAAGCAGAGGAGGACTGGCTGCGTGGTCATCATAGACGATGCGCACATAACCCACGAGAAGAACATCAAGGCCATAGACAGGGAGTCCAACGTGATCCCGAATACGTTCAAGAACCTCCTGGACACCAGCGTGTTGGAAAGTGATGTGGTGACCAGAGACATGAGCAGCGGCAGGGTGAACACGGTAAAGTACAAGGTTGTGCAAAACTGCGGATTCGTGTGGAACACCAACACAATGGGCTTTGTGAGCCCCGCGTGGGCCGATCGGAGTGTGATCATGGAATCTGAGTTCCATGAGCAAGTGACTGCTACGCGCAGCACCCAGCAGATGCAGGACACGGTGGAGAACGCCCAAATGGAGCGAATAGCTGCCGTGTGCCTGTACAGGCAGAACCTGGTCCAGTCCGCTACGATGATCGCCATGCCCGAGATTGTACAGTTCGGAGGCAGGTTCGACAAGGCCAGAGATACATGCATGGCTGCCCTACACTCAAGCCACATTGTGTGCACGAGGTCAGCCAGTCGCAGGGTGCCGGACCGCATCAACCAGTTGGTGTTTGCAGAGGCTATGAAGTTGGCGTGCCACTTTGTGTTTGACATATGGATACCTCCGTGGACTGAGATCCCGAATGTCAAGGATTATCCCTCCTTGCTGTCTTACATGACACAACTGAACGAGAATAGGCTGAGAGCGCTGGACGAGTTATCCTTTGGACAGGTTTGCCTGGAGACCAACGCAGTCTACAAGCTGTGCGCCGCCGCTTGTCTGCCTGATATTTGTCCCCGTGCGGTCGACACACAGGGTCGCTTCGCCTGCAAGGTGCTGGGCTACATCTTAACCCAGATCCACGAACAGCACCTGAAAACTAGTGTGAAGAATAACCACCTGTGCATTTCGGGTATAGATGCTATGTTTTTCTCAGAGGAAGAGGTCGAGGGCGGCAACGGGGTTGCACACGAGATGCTCCTGCTGTGCTCGCCGTGCAAGGTCCCGACTCGTAAGGGTGCGAACCCCTCGGAGAAGAACTACAAGCTGTGCACGTACAAATACGCAACGAACCCGACCGGTCAGCACAGCAGGACGGGCCATGATGGTTGTAAAGGGGGAGGAGAAGACTGTGAAACCTCGAGCGTCTCGGAGGCTCTGTGCAATGATAAGGGAGCTGCGTGAGTCGAACGGGTGCGCAGCGCTCGCAATGAGAACGGATACGGCCGCGGGGTGTAACTCGCCAGAGCCTGTGTTTCTCAGGTGAGCTCAACACGTGGCACCTGGTGCGAGCAGTCAGGGTCGTAAAAGGACTAATTCAAAAGGCTCTGTGGACACTCTGAGAGCGGAAAGGCTTAAACTCGCAAGGCATGAGCATGTGGGATGAACAGGTCCCTTGAGCTTGTGACGCGTATATTTTCAGCTAACCGCTTTCTTTGTTGTTATGTGCAACCGCGGTTTTAATGGCTGCAGGGTATTTCAGCGTGGTACCCGGGTACCGCTTTATCCTGCCACATGAAATGTATAGACCATTTGTTCTGTGACATATGTAAATGTGGACGCATGTGAAAGTTGTGTGCCATTGACATTTCATTAAAGCAACATGTGTATTCGACCAGACTGTCTCGTTCGTGTGCACACAAAGCAGCATGTAGGACATTTTGCAAGACATGTTGAACGAGCTGCATTATTTCATGACTTAAACTGAGAGAGGCTCCCAAGATCCAGTTTTGTGGGCTACCTCAGTCCGATAGACACCCAACTATCAGCCGCGCTCGGTTGCAGAGCCGGCGACGGACTAGCAACTGCGCTCAGACGAAGACCCGGTCACTCTCAGAGCCACGGACCAGTGGAGGGTATATTAACCCTGAAAGGATTGTCAGCGTTGCAGAGAAAGAGACTCTTGCAGCTGTGTATAGAGGAGATGGAGAGCATACGTAAGAGTGTCAAAAAGAAGGTCATCCGTTCAAAAGCTGACCTGTGGTGCATCGACAAAGACAGAGATGCGCTCTGCCACGCCGAGGAGACAGCAGAGGCTCCCCGCAGGATTGCCTTTGTCGACCCTACGTTCAGGCACGGCAAGGAGACAGCACAGGCTCCCCGCGGGATTGCCGTCGTCAAGCCCGCAGGGTTACAGTGTACACCGAACCCGCAGTACAAACTGAGGTTCAAAGTGCTTATGTCAAGCTTCTGTAGATTGCAGTCGTCAAGCCTACGCTCAGGCACGTCGAGGAGACAGCACAGTCTCCCCGCGGGATTGCCGCCGTCAAGCCTACGCTCAGGCACGTCGAGGAGACAGCACAGGCTCCCCGCGGGATTGCCGTCGTCAAGCCTACGCTCAGGCACGTCGAGGAGACAGCACAGGCTCCCCACGGGATTGCCGTCGTCAAGCCTACGCTCAGGCACGTCGAGGAGACAGCACAGGCTCCCCGCGGGATTGCCGTCGTCAAGCCCGCAGGGTTACAGTGTACACCGAACCCGCAGTACAAACTGAGGTTCAAAGTGCTTATGTCAAGCTTCTGTAGATTTAAGACCTCGGTCGGCTTTGCGGGTGAGCCAAGTATTGAACACGTTCTTGGCGAACTGTCCCAGCGCATCACTATGCACTCTACATATGAGCAACTTATGTCTATCATATACCAGAGGTGCACTTCATTTTTGGATGCTGTGGAGGAGGCCTCGAGGGTTCATCGACGCCCGCTCGATAATGTCAGAGGCCTAGCCAACCACGACTTTGATATATGCCTCACCGTCGAGATGGATCAAAGTCTAAAGGCTACGACTAGGGTCGAGGTTAGCCCTCAGTGTCCCGAGAATATTAAACGTGTTTTGACTGAGGGGACTGTTGAGTGTGACATGGAAAAGCTCTGGGCTCCAATGAAGGATGTGATGTACCATGTACTCTCTTTCGCCTCAAGTCACTGAGTTCGTTTCTGTTCACGGTAGTGTGTGGCGTGCTGAGCACACACAACAGAAGACGAGGCAAACATGTTTCTATGCAGACAAGTGTGTGTGTGTGTGTGTGTGTGTGTGTGTGTGTGTGTGTGTTTGCATTGCCAATATAATGTACATCGATCTGAATAAAAAGAAACCCATTTGAACCGCACCATTTTGTCTGTGTGATCTCTGTAGAAAGAACAATGTTTAGGCTACGGAAGTCACGATGGGCCTAGTTGAGCTCTTTGATTTCTTTCCTACACGCACATCGCGGTCAAGGAATACATTGACACTAGTCAGCCGCCGTCGGATAGTCAGCCGTTAAAGATAGTAGTGTTTGTGGAGTATAACTGGATTGAGGGACTCCTGTCTAAACCACATACTTGGTCCTGCCTCACATGAGTCATTTTCAGTGCGAAACCTACTGCGCAGATGCTACAGCTGATGAAAACCCCACAGCACATTCATTTACAAATCTGCAAGCTCGCTACTGTAGTTCGGAACTCTAGAGATACTTTGCACAAAATCTGGGGCAATTCCCCTAATCTACAGGTTGACCGGAGTGACTCGTTAGAGATCATGTTGCTTGACGGGGATGTGCCAAGGTCGAATTTTCAGTTTGCGCACATCAACCCGCTATCAGAGTCTCTAACACAGAATAGGTACGGATCCAGGTCCGCTTGGGGCTTACCGGTGCCTGACGATACTACAACGTGTGACTTTGACCCAAGCGGAGGACTCTTTGCCTTTCAGCCCGAGGAGCTCAGATGGCTCGACGAGATCTTGACAAACATCCCTGTGGACATTCGCGCATCCCGGTCCATTTGGGACGTGCCGGGACCTGGCGATACTACAACGTGTGACTTTGACCAAAGCGGAGGACTCTACGCCTTTCAGTGAGACGAGATCAGGTGGCTTGACAAGATCCTGACAAACATCTCTGTGGACAGAGCCAGGTCCGCTTGGGACGTGCCGGGACCTGACGATACTACAACGTGTGACTTTGACCCAAGCGGAGGACTCTTTGCCTTTCAGCCAGGCGAGATCAGGTGGCTTGACAAGATCCTGACAAACATCCCTGTGGACAGAGCCAGGTCCGCTTGGGACGTGCCGGGACCTGACGATACTACAACGTGTGACTTTGACCCAAGCGGAGGACTCTTTGCCTTTCAGCCCGAGGAGCTCAGATGGCTCGACGAGATCTTGACAAACATCCCTGTGGACATTCGCGCACCCCGGTCCATTTGGCACGTGCCGGGACCTGGCGATACTACAACGTGTGACTTTGACCAAAGCGGAGGACTCTACGCCTTTCAGCCAGACGAGATCAGGTGGCTTGACGAGATCCTGACAAACATCCCTGTGGACAGAGCCAGGTCCGCTTGGGACGTGCCGGGACCTGACGATACTACAACGTGTGACTTTGACCAAATGGAAGCGCTCTACACCTTTCAGCCAGACGAGCTCAGATGGCTTGACGAGATCTTTCCTTTGGATTCTTAGCGCAACTTTGAGCTTGACAGGCTCATGCAGCTTGACGAGAGATAGGAATACAATAAAAACCTGTGTTACATTTCCACACAATCAAGTTTTTTAGCCTGTTCTCCGATACCATAGGAATACAACGAAAACCTGTGTTACATTTCCACACAATCAAGTTTTTTAGCCTGTTCTCCGATACCAAACAAACACATTCTTTATTTTAGAATGTTTTCAATTTCCGCCTGCATGTAATCTACCCACACCACTAACGTATATCACACGAACTGCGGTGCGTTATCGCGCTAACAATCAGGACCTGGAGCAACAGCATCTATGGACGCCTCACGTGTTGAATCGGGCCATTTTACTCAATCGACGGGCAACAAGTTTGGGAACTGGTATACATTGAACCGAACGTGGTCTTCATTTTTACAGCATCTGGATAACCACTGGTGGGGCTCGGTGTCTGAAGAGTGTATCGAGTCTTTCCTGAATAGACCCGAGGTTGCTGATGGGGCTATTGTCATCGCAGAAAACTTTACTAGCCAGGGTCCAGCGAACGTGTGTTCAGGCATGCTGAAGACTGACAATACCATAATCACATTTAGTATCCGCCTTCATCAAGGCTATTACACATGCACGAAAGTCAGACATTGGCAAAGCGGCAGTCTTGTTCGGTGCACACGAGAGCTGATGGAAGAAGTCCCAGGAGGGCACTTATTGGCTAGGCCGGAAGGCATCCCTGATGGTCCAAAAAGGGTTTCCGGGGCACGTGTAGTAGAAGAGATGTGTGACATGAAACACTTGCTGAAAGGTGCATGGTGGGGATATACACTTGGCTGGGGCAGAATGGAGTGCCCTTTATTGGAGTTAAGAGAGATGATGGAGGATCTAGAAAGAATGAAAAAGGGATACTACTGTAATCCCGCTGCAGCGACCTGTTTTATGGATGAAGACAGTGTCGGACACCTCTTCGAAATCATAACCTCAGACCTAGGAATGTACTATGTGACGTTCTGTGACTCTGGGTTTAGGCTTAAAGCAGACAATGGTGAAACCAAACACTTCGCCACGCTCCGAAGTTTGCTGGAGCACATGACCACAGTTGAAAAGGTCACATTTGTGAGTAGACCCGCTCCAACACTGACACAAATCTGTAGGAGGGCGATCAAGGATGATCAGAAGAAGACCATTAAGGTCCTTCCGAGACATCTCGAGGACTTCATGGAATGCGCGTCCCATGAACGTGGAACCCTGAACATGGAACACTGAAACCTTGGAACCCTGAATATGGAACACTGAAACCTTGGAAACACTGGAAGCTATTTTCTTTTAGTCTTCTGTTTTAGACTTTAGCAGATAAGGTGTGAAGTGGTAATCATAAAACAAAACGTGTTGCTTTTATATTCTCGCAAGTGTGTAATAAAATACAAAAACCTAACTTGGTTTTCGTGTTCTGTCTTTATTTGTTTAACTTTCCTATTTTCCAAAACCTACACCTGCCAGCAACAACAAAAGTTTCCACCACACTTTGTTATACACAGTGTGAATGACCATTTGTTTCCACTGTCTTTATTCACATTACAATGTATGCACTGAGCTTGCACATTTCAATTAAAGACAGTGAACGAGCATTCGTTTGGAAGTGGGTTTTTTTATTTCACATGTACACAGCTTGCACATATCACCCATAGTAGAAGCGACACCAATCATTCAATGACATGATTTGTCAACGTAAAATTCAAAGGAGTTATCCATAAAACAATTGAATTGGGTCTCTTAGCGACAATCATTTCTCCCTGGACGGTTGAGACTTGTCACATATTTGAGATAAACGGAATGTCTATTATGTTTGATAGTAAGAAATGTTGAGTCGTGTTTATGCAAGGGGCATGTCTTTCTATCTCACTGAAGATGCGTATCAACTGTGTGCTTTTTCTCATTTGTTAAATATACTTTCCACACTGGGCTGCTGTGCCTTTTGTGAAATCGTGTTGCTTGTATATTCTCGCAAGTGTGTAATAAAATACAAAAACCTAACTTGGTTTTCGTGTTCTGTCTTTATTTGTTTAACTTTCCTATTTTCCAAAACCTACACCTGCCAGCAACAACAAAAGTTTCCACCACACTTTGTTATACACAGTGTGAATGACCATTTGTTTCCACTGTCTTTATTCACATTACAATGTATGCACTGAGCTTGCACATTTCAATTAAAGACAGTGAACGAGCATTCGTTTGGAAGTGTTTTTTTTTATTTCACATGTACACAGCTTGCACATATCACCCATAGTAGAAGCGACACCAATCATTCAATGACATACGATTTGTCAACTTAAAATTCAAAGGAGTTCTCCATACATCCAGTACATCGGTGCTCAACTGTGTGACCTCGACCACACTGTCGATTTCTTGGTCCTCACACACATCGGAAGTCTGCAGGCCATGCATGAGTTTTTCGTAAATGGCGAGGAGAGTCGATCCGTAGATTCTGGTTAGGGACACAGAGCCGGTGACTTCACCTATGTTCTCCGAGGGGCTCTCGATCAACACTTTGATGTAGGGCCTATTGCGGTCCACTATGGCGAAGTTGTCCGCGTACTCGGTCATGGTTTGGTACAGGGTGCTGATGTATCTCATCACCGCGTGCGGGATTGCTATGGTCCTCTCGTACCCCTGTCTTTGATGGACATATGTACACTCGGGCTCTTCAAAGGCTGGGCCGCTGGATATCTCCTCACTGATTCGTGTTACAATGTCAAGGTTGTCAATGGAAGCGACTCTCAAGAGCGTCAGGAGATTTCGTAGAGCGTTGTACTCTTTGTCAGCAAAGGCTTGTTGGGACGGTATGCACACATAGCCGTCTGGACACAACGGGAAAACGAATGACGAGTGTTTGCCGCGGGCTCCTTTCTTAACGCAGGCAAGGCCCACCTGCAAACACCGTTGGCACGTGAATTCATATTCTCCTCGGGTAGATTGGACAACTACGTCGAACGCGCCTTGTGCTTTGTCCGAGGCCCAGAGGCCGTCTGACATCATGAAGGCCAACACATTGACGAGAGCCTGCCTGGTTTCTTCATCGTACACAGGTAGGGTACGATTGAAAGGTTCGGTGTCGGTGCCCGCTATCTTCATACGGGATCCAGAGTCAATGTTGACATTCCATTTCGAGGAAAGTTTGCCCGGTTCATTGGTCAGGATCCTTTTGTCGGTGTCATTCACAATTGTGAACTTTACTGGTATTTTTTCCACGGTGCCTTGTTTGTACGCAGTAAGGTTCATCTTGTCAATGACAAACAGAGTGCTGCAATCACCGATGGATATGAGGCCACTCAGGTCCACTTTTAACATGACAGGCTGATGGGGCTTACTGGCATTGGTCATGGTGTGGGATACTATGTACTCATTTTGACTGAAAGACATCCTGACGCAGTGTGTGGGTTGCAAGGGGCGTATGAGCTTCACGGCTCGCACATACGCGGAAACGTTTTAACACAGTGTTTTTTTTTTTGGATCTGTATCTCAATATGCGGTGAAGCACGGGGGCGGCGTCAACAGCGACGATCACGTGTGCCACGGTGTTTCGCTGACACACTGTCCTATCTTTCTCCTCTTGTCCTGCCCGTATACCAGCGGTAGGAGCTTGCGAGCTGGCACACTGTTGGCATACAGGTCCATGTAGAAGTTTTTGCAGCCTGTGCAATGATACGTGACCTCCTTGCAGTTGTCAACAGGCCTCTTCCTTTTGCCGAGCTTGACGCGCGTGGGTTTAAGCCACTTTTGTCTGCTGAAGGCCTCGATCCACGTTCACATGAGGTGTTGGTCCGCACATGAATAGGGCATGATGCAAAGAACGGACTCGGGGTTAATCGCGGTCACTGAGCTGAACGCTTCGGGCGTGTGTATCTGCGCCATGATCACGGTCTGATACAGAATGCCGGCCAGATCGACTAAAGTCCTCTCGCATAACTCGCTTCTGGCTATGGAAAGCCTACCGGTGGAGGTAACAATCTCCGCGTCTGCGAGTACGGCCGTGGGCAGCGACAGCGATATAGAGGCGTGCGAACAGGCGAGAGACGAGTCGTCTGCGTCTCGCACGGACACCGTGCCTTGAGCTATGGCTTCGGCGAGTTTCGTCCCAAGCCGCGCGCTGTGACATGTCCTCTGTGATCACCTTGAGACAGGCCGCGAGTTTGTCACCCGGCATACGAGTCACGGTCTCCCTCTTGATCCTTAGGTGCTCCAACTCACGAGTTCCGTGCACCGGTATCATGTGTTCGGGGCAGTTGTTCATCAGCGCGTTGAAAGCCGCAGTTGCCCTCTTCAACCTCTGTCTGACAGAGGCGATCGACGCGAGCAGGTGTTCTTTACAGTCATCCAGGCTAGCGGGCCCCAGCGCGGAACTGTACATGTGGGTTAGGGTTAGGGGGTTAGGGGTTAGGGTTAGGGGAAATTAAAGAAAGTCTCACAGCCGAAGGCTGTGAGACCTTAATGCACAAACCACTAATCAGGAGCAAAAGCCCAGGATATCCCCGCCCCTCCTCGAGGCCCCCAAACTCACACACCAATCAATCTCGAGATGTTTAGTTGTTAAGATGCATATGAGAGCACATGGAGTAGAGGTCAAAGGTCAGGGCCAAAGAGGGGGAGAGAGAGGAGTTAAGTTGAGGAAATATAAGAGAGGGAGAGGTTAGAAGAGAATTGGGGAGGGAGGGAGGGGGCTGGAAGGGGAGGGGGGTGGGTGGGGGGTGGGGGGTGGGGAGAGGTTAAGGTTAGGGCTGGGATAAGAGAGGGTTAAGGTAAGGGCTAAGATAAAGAGCAGGGTTAAAGAGGGGAAAGAAAAGGAAAAGAAGAGAAGAGGAGAAAAAAAAGGAAAAGGAAAGAAGAAGAGAAAGGGTTAGGGGAAATTAAAGAAAGTCTCACAGCCGAAGGCTGTGAGACCTTAATGCACAAACCACTAATCAGGAGCAAAAGTCCAGGACATCCCCGCCCCTCCTCGAGGCCCCCGAACTCACACACCAATGGATCTCGAAATGTTTAGTTGTTAAGATGTATATGAGAGCACATGGGTTAGGGTTAGGGTTAGGGGGTTAGGGTTAGGGGAAATTAAAGAAAGTCTCACAGCCGAAGGCTGTGAGACCTTAATGCACAAACCACTAATCAGGAGCAAAAGTCCAGGACATCCCCGCCCCTCCTCGAGGCCCCCGAACTCACACACCAATGGATCTCAAAATGTTTAGTTGTTAAGATGTATATGAGAGCACATGGAGTAGAGGTCAGAGGTCAGGGCCAAAAAAGAGGAGAGAGAGGGGTTAAGTTTAGGAAATATAAGAGAGGGAGAGGTTAGAAGAGAAGTGGAGAGGGAGGGAGGGGGCTGGAAGGGGAGGGTTGTGGGGGGTGGTGGGTGGGTGGGGGGTGGGGAGAGGTTAAGGTTAGGGCTGGGATAAGAAAGGGTTAAGGTAAGGGCTAAGATAAAGGGCAGGGTTAAAGAGGGGGAAGAAAAGGAAAAAGAAGAGGAGGAAAAGGAAAGAAGAAGAGAAAGAAGGAGGAAAGAAAAGGAAGAAGAAGACGGAAAGAAGGAGAAGGAAATGATGGGGAGAAAGAGACTGAGTTGCTTTACTTTTCATTCAGACCTCTTGGGATGTGTGTGCCCAACTTTTGTATCCACGCACGTTCACATCTACGTCTGAGTTGCACTGACCAAGACTGATTAGCCTCTAAGACTGTAGCTCTCAAGTTCTCCCATTTATGTTGTATAAAGTGTTTTACCAAGGGATTGTTCAAGTTCTTTTGGTTAGTGACATTGTATCTATGCTGAGTAAATCTCGTCAGCAAACTGTTACCAGATTCACCCACATATTGTATTGAACATTCTCGGCATCTGATCAAGTATACACAGTTCCTTGTGTGAACATCCAAGCCCCCTTGTGTAGTAAAAGTTTCTTTGGTGGTTTGATTCTGGACCGTCCTATATATTCTAAAAAAGCTGTCCATTTTCCTGGTTTTAGGAGGATTTAGGGGTCTCAGTTTAGATCTAACAAGAAAATCACAGAGATTTTTATTCCTCCTGTAAGCTGCGATGAGTTTGTACTCGCTGAGGAAAACAGGGCCCCCTGAACGGTTAAAATTATTTTTCATCTTCTTGACAAACTTGACATTTTGTTCTGAATACTGTACAATGATGGGAAGAATGGAGTCTAGACAGATCGGTTTAGTCTCTTCAAATGTTTTGAGTGCTTTTTGTAACATAGTGAATGTGTAACCTCTGTTCAAAAGAGAATCAAAGAGGATACGGACTGCCCCTTTAAAGTCCACCTGTCTTGTACAAATCCTCTTGAAGCGCAGCAACTGAGATTTGACTAATCCAGAGAATGTATGTTTAGGGTGGTAACTCGTTCTATACAACAAGGAGTGACTGTCTGTTTCTTTGAAGAACACTTTGATGTCAAGTTTATGTGTTTGTTCAAAGTCAGGACCTTTGAAGGTTGTTGTATCGAGAAAATCAATGCTGTCATTACTCAAAGTTGCTGTCAGTTTGATGGAGTCACTGTGTTGATTAAGTTTGTCAAGAAAATGATCAAATTCCTCCTTTGTGTGCTCCCAAACGCCCCAGATATCATCAAGGTATCTATAATAATGCAGGGGTCGTTTGGGACAAGAAGCCAGAGCCTGAGTCTCCCACTGGGACATGAAGAGATTCGCGTAGCTCGGGGCAAATCGACATCCCATGGCAGTACCGCGAACCTGTAGATAGAATTGGCCGTCGAATTCGAAGTCGTTTCTCGTGAGAGTTAGTTCTAAAAGCTGAATGATCTCCTTGTCTGGTCTTTTACTGTTCGGATATTTCAAGAGAGTATTTCTGACGGCACGTATCCCCTCGGGTGTGCTGATGTTGGTATATAGCGAGGAGACATCCATAGAGAACAGAAAGGCCGTGGAAGGAATATTCAAGTTTTTGATCTTTTCTACAAAGTCATAAGTGTCCTTCACGTAGCTCTCGTGAAGTGTAGAAAGAGGATTAAGATAAAAATCGACAAACTGGGCTATTTTGTAAGTCGGACTGTTGCAGTCAGAGACTATCGGTCTGCCGGGAGGAATCTTGTGAGGAACGGACCACTTTTGTCTCGGTTTGTGTATTTTGGGCAGGAGATAAAAACGTCTGGCTCTGGGTTCTTTGTCACTTAGGAGAAATTGTTTCTGTTTAGTATTGATGAATTTCTTGTTATGTAGAGAAGTGACAATTTTCTCAACTAAAATAGCAGTTTCTTTAAAAATAGGGCGGTCCAGTTTGGTGTAGTAATTACTGTCAGACAATTGTTTGTGACCCTCGTGGAGGTAATCCTGTCTATCCATAATTACCACAGCACTACCTTTGTCAGCAGACTTCAAAACAATATTCCTATTACTGCTAAGTTGTTCAAGTGCTGTCAGTTCAAATTTAGATAGATTGGGTTTAGTAAAGCCTACTCTATACTGTTCCTGAAAAATGTCCAAGTCCAGCTTGATAAGATCCGAAACCTCGGGCGGTAACTGGGCTAACGCTGGGGACCAGTTGGACTTGGGCATAAAGGGTAGTTGTACGGTTTCAGGTTTATCTTTATAATACACTGCAAGTCTCAAGCTTCTGTGGTAATTTTGAATGTCTGATCTCAAAGTGTCTCTGATCTCTTTATTGGTCAATTTTAAACAGGACGGAATAAATGTCAGACCTCTATTCAGCAGACTTGTTTGTGCTGCAGTTAAAACATATGATTGTGATAAGTTGAGTACGGTTTTTAACCCCGTGACCTTTGGGGTCATTCTTACGGGGTGAGCGCGTTTAAATGCGCGACCCAGTGGTCAAACATGTGCTGGGCAGCACGCGGGGTCCAGTGGACCATGTCAGACTCTGTTTCAAAGATATTTCTAGAGAGTAAAGGTATGGAGTCTGGGTAACAAACAATCTCAGTATTGAGGTCTGCCAAGTTATTCCGCTCTGTGGTAGATAAGTCACGGCAGTAGTTGATTATTGGGACCAGAATCCTGGCTTCTGGGAAGGCGATTTCAGCCATTTTGATAGCTTTTTTCATCTCAGAGATTGTGGTGTCCGGATTCTGAAACTTGCTATTTATGCCAAAAGACAGAATCACTTTTTCAACACTCTGGGAAACTGCAGTATTGGCCAGAAGGGCCTCAGCGTGTCTAAATGTCGCCCCAGGATAACTCTCAATCTGAATGTTTGGCTCTGTTTGTGGTGGAATTCTGCTCAGGTTAGAATCGCCAATAATCAACACCGGTTTGTTCGTGGTCAGAGACCAATCAGACATCTTATTAAGTACTCTGGGATTTCTGTGTGGTGTGCAACCAGCATGACGTTGTACCGATGGAGTGAAAGAGAGTGTGGTTTGGACCTTTGGTTGTTTGAGAGGGCCCAGTTTGTAACTCGAAAAAGGCCTGTCAATACATATAACTGAATCAGAGTCATCCAAAATGCTCACCTCCGGTATCTCCTTGTCAGGAACCTCTGTTCTGAGCGGTGTGGGGGTGGCAGGCTCCTGCAACAGGAGGCTAGGGACTGTAGCAGGGGCAGCCGGAGTCTGGAGCCCAGCAGAAGCCTGGTGTGTCGGGGTGTCGATGGAGGGGCAGTCTGGAGGGGAAGTGAGGTCGGGAAGGCGTAGAGGGGAGGAGGAGGAGAGGGGGGAGAGGAAAGAAGGTGGGAAGGAGGGGGGAGGGGGGAGGCGGGTAGAAGGTGGTGCCAAAACTGCCAGTTCCACCGGGTCCCCGACCGCCGATGGTTGTGTCTGCTGTTCTCGGTCTTGAGGTCCTGCCGGCTGTACCTGGTCTTGTGGTTCTGTTTGCTGCTCCTGGTCCTGAGAAGTGCGATGTATCTCCGCCGTTATTTGTTGCGCTCCAGAGACGGGTGTAGGTCTCATCTCATCCCTCGGAATCCTAGGCGGGCGTTGAGGTAGTTGTGCCCCAGACGTGGAAGGTTGGGGCTCTTCAGCCGTCTCGATGCGGTCCCAGTCCTGAGTAGAAGGAGGCGGCCGGGCAGAGGGGGCAGGTTGGTTCTCAATCGGTGGTGCCGGCTGTGGTTGAGGTGCCGGTGTGTTCGCCTCTGCTGGGGCTTCAGTCACCCTGTTGTTCCCCTGGGGTGGGGCGGGTGTGCGGGGTCGTACTTCCGACCGTGTTTGAGTTTGTGTGTGGGATTGTGTGACATTTACTATGTTGGCATATACAGAATCTAGCGATGTTTGTGAAATTTTTCTGCCATAGTGTCTGCGTGCCCACCGGGTTGCTACTATAAAGTGACCCTCCCATGAATCAGCTTGGAGTTGTGAGAGAGCTTGCAGGTTGCTCTGTAGCGAGGCAGTGTAGTGATCATGGAGTGTTTGGATAGTGTTAAGCTCCCACTCTTTAGCATTAGCTTTGATGCGATCCCCAGTTTGAGTATTTAAATCTGCTGGCTTAATGGTGTCAGTTAGCAGCTTTGTGACTTTAAGAATAGCTTGTGGGGCGTTCTGGGAGGAAATGTTGTGTAAGTGGTGTTTAGCTTTAATACATCTGTATATGGTGCGTGTTATGGTAACAAAGTCAGAGTCCTGGTCACGCTGTGCCACATGCTGTGGTCGTCTGGGATTACCAGTGTTCCTGTTGTAGCTGTAGCTCGCATCCTGCCGTCTCTGAGGAGGCCCCCTCTGGCCCGGCCGTCCACGGGAACGTGAGCCGTTCTGCCTGACCGGTCCGCCGTTGAAGCCTCCACGTCGGCGAGGGCGATCTCCGCTGTCACCCGACGCTAAGTAGTTCCTCCGGTTGTAGTTAGCTCCGCCACGGTCATAGCTACGGTTAGCGGCCCTGTAGTAACCCGGGTTGCGGCCCCTAGAGCCGTAGTTGCCAGGCCTGGTTGCGTCAGCGTAACTGACCCGAGTTTGTCTGTAGCTTTGGTTAGCTCGGCTGGGATAATCATTAGCTGTGTTTGTGTAGCCGTTGCGGGCTCCGTAGTAGCCTCGGCCAGAACGATCGGGATAAAATTCGGCCTCATCGGTGTAGCTGGTACGAGATTGTCTGTAGCTGGGGTTAGCTCGACTAGGGTAATCATTAGCTGCATCAGAATAGTCTTTGCGGGCCCGGTAGTAGCCTTGGTTAGCCCGTTCGGGGTAATCCTTAGCTTCGTTAGCATAGCTCGTACGAGCTTGGAAACGGGCACGGTTAGATCGGTTAGGGTAGTCGTTAGCTCGTCTGTTGCCCCGGTAGTTATCTCTGTAGACATTAGCTGATCTGTTGTAAGTATAGTTATCAGCAGGCCTACTGGTAGGGTAACGGGAGCTAGCATACGGCCCGTTAGCAAAGCGATCTGTGTAGTTAGCAGAGTCATTGGTAGGCCCGTAACTGGGGGACGAGGCGAACGGGACATACCGGTCAAAATAGCGTCCTCGGCGTCTGCGGGCCTCAACGGGCTCGCGGTTAGTGAGCCTGCCCCTTCGGTAGCGGACGGTTTGCCAGCCAGAGTCTCCATCGAAGTCGTCCTCCATGCTAACGGGTCTCATCATCGATGTGGAGAAGAAAAAAAGCTAGTGCTAACTAAATATAAAACTGTAATGTAAAAAATGATGTAAAATGATAGAAGTAAAAATGACGTGATGGTTTATGTTGTCAACAAAAATTTATTTCGAACATACAGCGACGCGTTTCGACAATAGTATGTCTTCTTCAGGCTGTAGACAACAAGATAATGCAGAATATAAATTCACAGCAGGTATCCGAAGGTTAGATATGTAGGGTATAAGACCGCCACTTCATCATTTCCTTATTTACACATCACAGAGCTTAAGAACCAATCCAGTCACGCTACGTAGATAAAGGTGCGTTCAAGAAAATCCAGGAGAAAATGTGACATTCAAAGACATCAGGATTAAACAAAGACAATCCATATATAAGCGTCCAGGAGCATTGCAACGTAAATAATGTTTTTAAACATTTTTAATCAAAGGGAATATTTTTAGTAAAGATTTTAAAGTGTTTTTAACAGGATTTTAATAAAGATTTTAATTGAAATAAGAACTGTTTTAAGTAATTTTTAATAAAGATTTTAAAGTATTTTAATAGGTTTTTAATAAAGATTTTAATAGAGGAATAATTTTTAAGTAATTTTTAATAAAGTTTTTAATCGAATTTTTAATACTGTGTGATCAAATGAATTTTGTGTACTTTATTCACGTTGCAATGTTAAAAACAGATCAAAATAGTTTTTAAACAAGAATTTTTTAAGGGCATAGTGCAATATATAAACATGTAGTATAATACGTAACCTGACACTCAATGTGAATACAAAAATATGCATATTAGGATGTAATTTCATACCCTCACATGTGTACATCCGTGCCTGCACACATGTGTGTGAGAGAAAAAACTTTCATTGCATATTCAGAAACATCAAAGGTACGATGTCATTAGATCAAACACTTAAACAAAGAGAAGTGCAGGATACCACGAAAAATGAGTTGCAGTCCAAGAGAAGAGAGCCAATGATGAGGGGCAGCATCCGTGCTCCCGAGGTTCTGCTATACTTAAAGGGATTATGCAACTCATGAACTAGTGAATTCCTGCACTCTTTGCATACATATTATTTATTGCAAAAGCACTTTAAAAAGTAAACATAGTGTTAATTGTAGACAAGAGGAATGCATGGCGTGCCACAAAAGTGGTGAGATTAATTCCACTTTATTGTGGCACAGAATTGTTGTAATATTGATTTAGTGAATGATACATTGTGTCCAATGAATTTGTGTAGGGATTATTAGGTTGAGAGTTCTGAGGAGTGTGTTTAAGGAAATGGATTTGATGAATGCCTCTTGTAAATAGATATTAACTGCTGTGAATAATAGAAAACCATCACATTAACAAGATAATAACATGAGAAGTTAATTCAGAATATAATTGTATGAATTAGTCCAAAAAACAAGAGCGCCCCCATGTGGAGGGAAAAAGCCAGACACTGCTGGCATAAAAAAGTGTTCGTATCCATCTAAAAATGAGAGCGCCTCCAGAGAGGGAAGATGTAGTCGGATTAAAAAACAGAGTTCCAACAGACAGAGTCAAAAGATCAAAGGTCCTGGGTAGAGAGCAAAGTGGACAATCGTCCAATGTCCATGGTTGATACGGTACATTATGAGCCTGGTATTCCCAGAATCCCGATGTTGTGATACACATTATAAACAGTAAAATGGCAATTTGAGTCAGACATTCAAAAGGTGGACCAGAGAGACCAGTGGGTCAACACAATAAGATGTATAGCATTATTATCATCTGAATAGTACGTAACAGTAATGTTTTACAATGAAGTTGGATGTTCAACACAGAAGCTTGAGAATGCAGTAATGATCAGGAATAAGAAAGGAGGGAGAGGGGGAGCCTCTCAGAGGGGACAGGGAAGCCATGGCAGCTCCCAAAGAGGGTACGGGCTGGATTAGGGGAAATTAAAGAAAGTCTCACAGCCGAAGGCTGTGAGACCTTAATGCACAAACCACTAATCAGGAGCAAAAGTCCAGGACATCCCCGCCCCTCCTCGAGGCCCCCGAACTCACACACCAATGGATCTCGAAATGTTTAGTTGTTAAGATGTATATGAGAGCACATGGAGTAGAGGTCAGAGGTCAGGGCCAAAAAAGAGGAGAGAGAGGGGTTAAGTTTAGGAAATATAAGAGAGGGAGAGGTTAGAAGAGAAGTGGAGAGGGAGGGAGGGGGCTGGAAGGGGAGGGTTGTGGGGGGTGGTGGGTGGGTGGGGGGTGGGGAGAGGTTAAGGTTAGGGCTGGGATAAGAAAGGGTTAAGGTAAGGGCTAAGATAAAGGGCAGGGTTAAAGAGGGGGAAGAAAAGGAAAAAGAAGAGGAGGAAAAGGAAAGAAGAAGAGAAAGAAGGAGGAAAGAAAAGGAAGAAGAAGACGGAAAGAAGGAGAAGGAAATGATGGGGAGAAAGAGACTGAGTTGCTTTACTTTTCATTCAGACCTCTTGGGATGTGTGTGCCCAACTTTTGTATCCACGCACGTTCACATCTACGTCTGAGTTGCACTGACCAAGACTGATTAGCCTCTAAGACTGTAGCTCTCAAGTTCTCCCATTTATGTTGTATAAAGTGTTTTACCAAGGGATTGTTCAAGTTCTTTTGGTTAGTGACATTGTATCTATGCTGAGTAAATCTCGTCAGCAAACTGTTACCAGATTCACCCACATATTGTATTGAACATTCTCGGCATCTGATCAAGTATACACAGTTCCTTGTGTGAACATCCAAGCCCCCTTGTGTAGTAAAAGTTTCTTTGGTGGTTTGATTCTGGACCGTCCTATATATTCTAAAAAAGCTGTCCATTTTCCTGGTTTTAGGAGGATTTAGGGGTCTCAGTTTAGATCTAACAAGAAAATCACAGAGATTTTTATTCCTCCTGTAAGCTGCGATGAGTTTGTACTCGCTGAGGAAAACAGGGCCCCCTGAACGGTTAAAATTATTTTTCATCTTCTTGACAAACTTGACATTTTGTTCTGAATACTGTACAATGATGGGAAGAATGGAGTCTAGACAGATCGGTTTAGTCTCTTCAAATGTTTTGAGTGCTTTTTGTAACATAGTGAATGTGTAACCTCTGTTCAAAAGAGAATCAAAGAGGATACGGACTGCCCCTTTAAAGTCCACCTGTCTTGTACAAATCCTCTTGAAGCGCAGCAACTGAGATTTGACTAATCCAGAGAATGTATGTTTAGGGTGGTAACTCGTTCTATACAACAAGGAGTGACTGTCTGTTTCTTTGAAGAACACTTTGATGTCAAGTTTATGTGTTTGTTCAAAGTCAGGACCTTTGAAGGTTGTTGTATCGAGAAAATCAATGCTGTCATTACTCAAAGTTGCTGTCAGTTTGATGGAGTCACTGTGTTGATTAAGTTTGTCAAGAAAATGATCAAATTCCTCCTTTGTGTGCTCCCAAACGCCCCAGATATCATCAAGGTATCTATAATAATGCAGGGGTCGTTTGGGACAAGAAGCCAGAGCCTGAGTCTCCCACTGGGACATGAAGAGATTCGCGTAGCTCGGGGCAAATCGACATCCCATGGCAGTACCGCGAACCTGTAGATAGAATTGGCCGTCGAATTCGAAGTCGTTTCTCGTGAGAGTTAGTTCTAAAAGCTGAATGATCTCCTTGTCTGGTCTTTTACTGTTCGGATATTTCAAGAGAGTATTTCTGACGGCACGTATCCCCTCGGGTGTGCTGATGTTGGTATATAGCGAGGAGACATCCATAGAGAACAGAAAGGCCGTGGAAGGAATATTCAAGTTTTTGATCTTTTCTACAAAGTCATAAGTGTCCTTCACGTAGCTCTCGTGAAGTGTAGAAAGAGGATTAAGATAAAAATCGACAAACTGGGCTATTTTGTAAGTCGGACTGTTGCAGTCAGAGACTATCGGTCTGCCGGGAGGAATCTTGTGAGGAACGGACCACTTTTGTCTCGGTTTGTGTATTTTGGGCAGGAGATAAAAACGTCTGGCTCTGGGTTCTTTGTCACTTAGGAGAAATTGTTTCTGTTTAGTATTGATGAATTTCTTGTTATGTAGAGAAGTGACAATTTTCTCAACTAAAATAGCAGTTTCTTTAAAAATAGGGCGGTCCAGTTTGGTGTAGTAATTACTGTCAGACAATTGTTTGTGACCCTCGTGGAGGTAATCCTGTCTATCCATAATTACCACAGCACTACCTTTGTCAGCAGACTTCAAAACAATATTCCTATTACTGCTAAGTTGTTCAAGTGCTGTCAGTTCAAATTTAGATAGATTGGGTTTAGTAAAGCCTACTCTATACTGTTCCTGAAAAATGTCCAAGTCCAGCTTGATAAGATCCGAAACCTCGGGCGGTAACTGGGCTAACGCTGGGGACCAGTTGGACTTGGGCATAAAGGGTAGTTGTACGGTTTCAGGTTTATCTTTATAATACACTGCAAGTCTCAAGCTTCTGTGGTAATTTTGAATGTCTGATCTCAAAGTGTCTCTGATCTCTTTATTGGTCAATTTTAAACAGGACGGAATAAATGTCAGACCTCTATTCAGCAGACTTGTTTGTGCTGCAGTTAAAACATATGATTGTGATAAGTTGAGTACGGTTTTTAACCCCGTGACCTTTGGGGTCATTCTTACGGGGTGAGCGCGTTTAAATGCGCGACCCAGTGGTCAAACATGTGCTGGGCAGCACGCGGGGTCCAGTGGACCATGTCAGACTCTGTTTCAAAGATATTTCTAGAGAGTAAAGGTATGGAGTCTGGGTAACAAACAATCTCAGTATTGAGGTCTGCCAAGTTATTCCGCTCTGTGGTAGATAAGTCACGGCAGTAGTTGATTATTGGGACCAGAATCCTGGCTTCTGGGAAGGCGATTTCAGCCATTTTGATAGCTTTTTTCATCTCAGAGATTGTGGTGTCCGGATTCTGAAACTTGCTATTTATGCCAAAAGACAGAATCACTTTTTCAACACTCTGGGAAACTGCAGTATTGGCCAGAAGGGCCTCAGCGTGTCTAAATGTCGCCCCAGGATAACTCTCAATCTGAATGTTTGGCTCTGTTTGTGGTGGAATTCTGCTCAGGTTAGAATCGCCAATAATCAACACCGGTTTGTTCGTGGTCAGAGACCAATCAGACATCTTATTAAGTACTCTGGGATTTCTGTGTGGTGTGCAACCAGCATGACGTTGTACCGATGGAGTGAAAGAGAGTGTGGTTTGGACCTTTGGTTGTTTGAGAGGGCCCAGTTTGTAACTCGAAAAAGGCCTGTCAATACATATAACTGAATCAGAGTCATCCAAAATGCTCACCTCCGGTATCTCCTTGTCAGGAACCTCTGTTCTGAGCGGTGTGGGGGTGGCAGGCTCCTGCAACAGGAGGCTAGGGACTGTAGCAGGGGCAGCCGGAGTCTGGAGCCCAGCAGAAGCCTGGTGTGTCGGGGTGTCGATGGAGGGGCAGTCTGGAGGGGAAGTGAGGTCGGGAAGGCGTAGAGGGGAGGAGGAGGAGAGGGGGGAGAGGAAAGAAGGTGGGAAGGAGGGGGGAGGGGGGAGGCGGGTAGAAGGTGGTGCCAAAACTGCCAGTTCCACCGGGTCCCCGACCGCCGATGGTTGTGTCTGCTGTTCTCGGTCTTGAGGTCCTGCCGGCTGTACCTGGTCTTGTGGTTCTGTTTGCTGCTCCTGGTCCTGAGAAGTGCGATGTATCTCCGCCGTTATTTGTTGCGCTCCAGAGACGGGTGTAGGTCTCATCTCATCCCTCGGAATCCTAGGCGGGCGTTGAGGTAGTTGTGCCCCAGACGTGGAAGGTTGGGGCTCTTCAGCCGTCTCGATGCGGTCCCAGTCCTGAGTAGAAGGAGGCGGCCGGGCAGAGGGGGCAGGTTGGTTCTCAATCGGTGGTGCCGGCTGTGGTTGAGGTGCCGGTGTGTTCGCCTCTGCTGGGGCTTCAGTCACCCTGTTGTTCCCCTGGGGTGGGGCGGGTGTGCGGGGTCGTACTTCCGACCGTGTTTGAGTTTGTGTGTGGGATTGTGTGACATTTACTATGTTGGCATATACAGAATCTAGCGATGTTTGTGAAATTTTTCTGCCATAGTGTCTGCGTGCCCACCGGGTTGCTACTATAAAGTGACCCTCCCATGAATCAGCTTGGAGTTGTGAGAGAGCTTGCAGGTTGCTCTGTAGCGAGGCAGTGTAGTGATCATGGAGTGTTTGGATAGTGTTAAGCTCCCACTCTTTAGCATTAGCTTTGATGCGATCCCCAGTTTGAGTATTTAAATCTGCTGGCTTAATGGTGTCAGTTAGCAGCTTTGTGACTTTAAGAATAGCTTGTGGGGCGTTCTGGGAGGAAATGTTGTGTAAGTGGTGTTTAGCTTTAATACATCTGTATATGGTGCGTGTTATGGTAACAAAGTCAGAGTCCTGGTCACGCTGTGCCACATGCTGTGGTCGTCTGGGATTACCAGTGTTCCTGTTGTAGCTGTAGCTCGCATCCTGCCGTCTCTGAGGAGGCCCCCTCTGGCCCGGCCGTCCACGGGAACGTGAGCCGTTCTGCCTGACCGGTCCGCCGTTGAAGCCTCCACGTCGGCGAGGGCGATCTCCGCTGTCACCCGACGCTAAGTAGTTCCTCCGGTTGTAGTTAGCTCCGCCACGGTCATAGCTACGGTTAGCGGCCCTGTAGTAACCCGGGTTGCGGCCCCTAGAGCCGTAGTTGCCAGGCCTGGTTGCGTCAGCGTAACTGACCCGAGTTTGTCTGTAGCTTTGGTTAGCTCGGCTGGGATAATCATTAGCTGTGTTTGTGTAGCCGTTGCGGGCTCCGTAGTAGCCTCGGCCAGAACGATCGGGATAAAATTCGGCCTCATCGGTGTAGCTGGTACGAGATTGTCTGTAGCTGGGGTTAGCTCGACTAGGGTAATCATTAGCTGCATCAGAATAGTCTTTGCGGGCCCGGTAGTAGCCTTGGTTAGCCCGTTCGGGGTAATCCTTAGCTTCGTTAGCATAGCTCGTACGAGCTTGGAAACGGGCACGGTTAGATCGGTTAGGGTAGTCGTTAGCTCGTCTGTTGCCCCGGTAGTTATCTCTGTAGACATTAGCTGATCTGTTGTAAGTATAGTTATCAGCAGGCCTACTGGTAGGGTAACGGGAGCTAGCATACGGCCCGTTAGCAAAGCGATCTGTGTAGTTAGCAGAGTCGTTGGTAGGCCCGTAACTGGGGGACGAGGCGAACGGGACATACCGGTCAAAATAGCGTCCTCGGCGTCTGCGGGCCTCAACGGGCTCGCGGTTAGTGAGCCTGCCCCTTCGGTAACGGACGGTTTGCCAGCCAGAGTCTCCATCGAAGTCGTCCTCCATGCTAACGGGTCTCATCATCGATGTGGAGAAGAAAAAAGCTAGTGCTAACTAAATATAAAACTGTAATGTAAAAAATGATGTAAAATGATAGAAGTAAAAATGACGTGATGGTTTATGTTGTCAACAAAAATTTATTTCGAACATACAGCGACGCGTTTCGACAATAGTATGTCTTCTTCAGGCTGTAGACAACAAGATAATGCAGAATATAAATTCACAGCAGGTATCCGAAGGTTAGATATGTAGGGTATAAGACCGCCACTTCATCATTTCCTTATTTACACATCACAGAGCTTAAGAACCAATCCAGTCACGCTACGTAGATAAAGGTGCGTTCAAGAAAATCCAGGAGAAAATGTGACATTCAAAGACATCAGGATTAAACAAAGACAATCCATATATAAGCGTCCAGGAGCATTGCAACGTAAATAATGTTTTTAAACATTTTTAATCAAAGGGAATATTTTTAGTAAAGATTTTAAAGTGTTTTTAACAGGATTTTAATAAAGATTTTAATTGAAATAAGAACTGTTTTAAGTAATTTTTAATAAAGATTTTAAAGTATTTTAATAGGTTTTTAATAAAGATTTTAATAGAGGAATAATTTTTAAGTAATTTTTAATAAAGTTTTTAATCGAATTTTTAATACTGTGTGATCAAATGAATTTTGTGTACTTTATTCACGTTGCAATGTTAAAAACAGATCAAAATAGTTTTTAAACAAGAATTTTTTAAGGGCATAGTGCAATATATAAACATGTAGTATAATACGTAACCTGACACTCAATGTGAATACAAAAATATGCATATTAGGATGTAATTTCATACCCTCACATGTGTACATCCGTGCCTGCACACATGTGTGTGAGAGAAAAAACTTTCATTGCATATTCAGAAACATCAAAGGTACGATGTCATTAGATCAAACACTTAAACAAAGAGAAGTGCAGGATACCACGAAAAATGAGTTGCAGTCCAAGAGAAGAGAGCCAATGATGAGGGGCAGCATCCGTGCTCCCGAGGTTCTGCTATACTTAAAGGGATTATGCAACTCATGAACTAGTGAATTCCTGCACTCTTTGCATACATATTATTTATTGCAAAAGCACTTTAAAAAGTAAACATAGTGTTAATTGTAGACAAGAGGAATGCATGGCGTGCCACAAAAGTGGTGAGATTAATTCCACTTTATTGTGGCACAGAATTGTTGTAATATTGATTTAGTGAATGATACATTGTGTCCAATGAATTTGTGTAGGGATTATTAGGTTGAGAGTTCTGAGGAGTGTGTTTAAGGAAATGGATTTGATGAATGCCTCTTGTAAATAGATATTAACTGCTGTGAATAATAGAAAACCATCACATTAACAAGATAATAACATGAGAAGTTAATTCAGAATATAATTGTATGAATTAGTCCAAAAAACAAGAGCGCCCCCATGTGGAGGGAAAAAGCCAGACACTGCTGGCATAAAAAAGTGTTCGTATCCATCTAAAAATGAGAGCGCCTCCAGAGAGGGAAGATGTAGTCGGATTAAAAAACAGAGTTCCAACAGACAGAGTCAAAAGATCAAAGGTCCTGGGTAGAGAGCAAAGTGGACAATCGTCCAATGTCCATGGTTGATACGGTACATTATGAGCCTGGTATTCCCAGAATCCCGATGTTGTGATACACATTATAAACAGTAAAATGGCAATTTGAGTCAGACATTCAAAAGGTGGACCAGAGAGACCAGTGGGTCAACACAATAAGATGTATAGCATTATTATCATCTGAATAGTACGTAACAGTAATGTTTTACAATGAAGTTGGATGTTCAACACAGAAGCTTGAGAATGCAGTAATGATCAGGAATAAGAAAGGAGGGAGAGGGGGAGCCTCTCAGAGGGGACAGGGAAGCCATGGCAGCTCCCAAAGAGGGTACGGGCTGGATTAGGGGAAATTAAAGAAAGTCTCACAGCCGAAGGCTGTGAGACCTTAATGCACAAACCACTAATCAGGAGCAAAAGTCCAGGACATCCCCGCCCCTCCTCGAGGCCCCCGAACTCACACACCAATGGATCTCGAAATGTTTAGTTGTTAAGATGTATATGAGAGCACATGGAGTAGAGGTCAGAGGTCAGGGCCAAAAAAGAGGAGAGAGAGGGGTTAAGTTTAGGAAATATAAGAGAGGGAGAGGTTAGAAGAGAAGTGGAGAGGGAGGGAGGGGGCTGGAAGGGGAGGGTTGTGGGGGGTGGTGGGTGGGTGGGGGGTGGGGAGAGGTTAAGGTTAGGGCTGGGATAAGAAAGGGTTAAGGTAAGGGCTAAGATAAAGGGCAGGGTTAAAGAGGGGGAAGAAAAGGAAAAAGAAGAGGAGGAAAAGGAAAGAAGAAGAGAAAGAAGGAGGAAAGAAAAGGAAGAAGAAGACGGAAAGAAGGAGAAGGAAATGATGGGGAGAAAGAGACTGAGTTGCTTTACTTTTCATTCAGACCTCTTGGGATGTGTGTGCCCAACTTTTGTATCCACGCACGTTCACATCTACGTCTGAGTTGCACTGACCAAGACTGATTAGCCTCTAAGACTGTAGCTCTCAGTTCTCCCATTTATGTTGTATAAAGTGTTTTACCAAGGGATTGTTCAAGTTCTTTTGGTTAGTGACATTGTATCTATGCTGAGTAAATCTCGTCAGCAAACTGTTACCAGATTCACCCACATATTGTATTGAACATTCTCGGCATCTGATCAAGTATACACAGTTCCTTGTGTGAACATCCAAGCCCCCTTGTGTAGTAAAAGTTTCTTTGGTGGTTTGATTCTGGACCGTCCTATATATTCTAAAAAAGCTGTCCATTTTCCTGGTTTTAGGAGGATTTAGGGGTCTCAGTTTAGATCTAACAAGAAAATCACAGAGATTTTTATTCCTCCTGTAAGCTGCGATGAGTTTGTACTCGCTGAGGAAAACAGGGCCCCCTGAACGGTTAAAATTATTTTTCATCTTCTTGACAAACTTGACATTTTGTTCTGAATACTGTACAATGATGGGAAGAATGGAGTCTAGACAGATCGGTTTAGTCTCTTCAAATGTTTTGAGTGCTTTTTGTAACATAGTGAATGTGTAACCTCTGTTCAAAAGAGAATCAAAGAGGATACGGACTGCCCCTTTAAAGTCCACCTGTCTTGTACAAATCCTCTTGAAGCGCAGCAACTGAGATTTGACTAATCCAGAGAATGTATGTTTAGGGTGGTAACTCGTTCTATACAACAAGGAGTGACTGTCTGTTTCTTTGAAGAACACTTTGATGTCAAGTTTATGTGTTTGTTCAAAGTCAGGACCTTTGAAGGTTGTTGTATCGAGAAAATCAATGCTGTCATTACTCAAAGTTGCTGTCAGTTTGATGGAGTCACTGTGTTGATTAAGTTTGTCAAGAAAATGATCAAATTCCTCCTTTGTGTGCTCCCAAACGCCCCAGATATCATCAAGGTATCTATAATAATGCAGGGGTCGTTTGGGACAAGAAGCCAGAGCCTGAGTCTCCCACTGGGACATGAAGAGATTCGCGTAGCTCGGGGCAAATCGACATCCCATGGCAGTACCGCGAACCTGTAGATAGAATTGGCCGTCGAATTCGAAGTCGTTTCTCGTGAGAGTTAGTTCTAAAAGCTGAATGATCTCCTTGTCTGGTCTTTTACTGTTCGGATATTTCAAGAGAGTATTTCTGACGGCACGTATCCCCTCGGGTGTGCTGATGTTGGTATATAGCGAGGAGACATCCATAGAGAACAGAAAGGCCGTGGAAGGAATATTCAAGTTTTTGATCTTTTCTACAAAGTCATAAGTGTCCTTCACGTAGCTCTCGTGAAGTGTAGAAAGAGGATTAAGATAAAAATCGACAAACTGGGCTATTTTGTAAGTCGGACTGTTGCAGTCAGAGACTATCGGTCTGCCGGGAGGAATCTTGTGAGGAACGGACCACTTTTGTCTCGGTTTGTGTATTTTGGGCAGGAGATAAAAACGTCTGGCTCTGGGTTCTTTGTCACTTAGGAGAAATTGTTTCTGTTTAGTATTGATGAATTTCTTGTTATGTAGAGAAGTGACAATTTTCTCAACTAAAATAGCAGTTTCTTTAAAAATAGGGCGGTCCAGTTTGGTGTAGTAATTACTGTCAGACAATTGTTTGTGACCCTCGTGGAGGTAATCCTGTCTATCCATAATTACCACAGCACTACCTTTGTCAGCAGACTTCAAAACAATATTCCTATTACTGCTAAGTTGTTCAAGTGCTGTCAGTTCAAATTTAGATAGATTGGGTTTAGTAAAGCCTACTCTATACTGTTCCTGAAAAATGTCCAAGTCCAGCTTGATAAGATCCGAAACCTCGGGCGGTAACTGGGCTAACGCTGGGGACCAGTTGGACTTGGGCATAAAGGGTAGTTGTACGGTTTCAGGTTTATCTTTATAATACACTGCAAGTCTCAAGCTTCTGTGGTAATTTTGAATGTCTGATCTCAAAGTGTCTCTGATCTCTTTATTGGTCAATTTTAAACAGGACGGAATAAATGTCAGACCTCTATTCAGCAGACTTGTTTGTGCTGCAGTTAAAACATATGATTGTGATAAGTTGAGTACGGTTTTTAACCCCGTGACCTTTGGGGTCATTCTTACGGGGTGAGCGCGTTTAAATGCGCGACCCAGTGGTCAAACATGTGCTGGGCAGCACGCGGGGTCCAGTGGACCATGTCAGACTCTGTTTCAAAGATATTTCTAGAGAGTAAAGGTATGGAGTCTGGGTAACAAACAATCTCAGTATTGAGGTCTGCCAAGTTATTCCGCTCTGTGGTAGATAAGTCACGGCAGTAGTTGATTATTGGGACCAGAATCCTGGCTTCTGGGAAGGCGATTTCAGCCATTTTGATAGCTTTTTTCATCTCAGAGATTGTGGTGTCCGGATTCTGAAACTTGCTATTTATGCCAAAAGACAGAATCACTTTTTCAACACTCTGGGAAACTGCAGTATTGGCCAGAAGGGCCTCAGCGTGTCTAAATGTCGCCCCAGGATAACTCTCAATCTGAATGTTTGGCTCTGTTTGTGGTGGAATTCTGCTCAGGTTAGAATCGCCAATAATCAACACCGGTTTGTTCGTGGTCAGAGACCAATCAGACATCTTATTAAGTACTCTGGGATTTCTGTGTGGTGTGCAACCAGCATGACGTTGTACCGATGGAGTGAAAGAGAGTGTGGTTTGGACCTTTGGTTGTTTGAGAGGGCCCAGTTTGTAACTCGAAAAAGGCCTGTCAATACATATAACTGAATCAGAGTCATCCAAAATGCTCACCTCCGGTATCTCCTTGTCAGGAACCTCTGTTCTGAGCGGTGTGGGGGTGGCAGGCTCCTGCAACAGGAGGCTAGGGACTGTAGCAGGGGCAGCCGGAGTCTGGAGCCCAGCAGAAGCCTGGTGTGTCGGGGTGTCGATGGAGGGGCAGTCTGGAGGGGAAGTGAGGTCGGGAAGGCGTAGAGGGGAGGAGGAGGAGAGGGGGGAGAGGAAAGAAGGTGGGAAGGAGGGGGGAGGGGGGAGGCGGGTAGAAGGTGGTGCCAAAACTGCCAGTTCCACCGGGTCCCCGACCGCCGATGGTTGTGTCTGCTGTTCTCGGTCTTGAGGTCCTGCCGGCTGTACCTGGTCTTGTGGTTCTGTTTGCTGCTCCTGGTCCTGAGAAGTGCGATGTATCTCCGCCGTTATTTGTTGCGCTCCAGAGACGGGTGTAGGTCTCATCTCATCCCTCGGAATCCTAGGCGGGCGTTGAGGTAGTTGTGCCCCAGACGTGGAAGGTTGGGGCTCTTCAGCCGTCTCGATGCGGTCCCAGTCCTGAGTAGAAGGAGGCGGCCGGGCAGAGGGGGCAGGTTGGTTCTCAATCGGTGGTGCCGGCTGTGGTTGAGGTGCCGGTGTGTTCGCCTCTGCTGGGGCTTCAGTCACCCTGTTGTTCCCCTGGGGTGGGGCGGGTGTGCGGGGTCGTACTTCCGACCGTGTTTGAGTTTGTGTGTGGGATTGTGTGACATTTACTATGTTGGCATATACAGAATCTAGCGATGTTTGTGAAATTTTTCTGCCATAGTGTCTGCGTGCCCACCGGGTTGCTACTATAAAGTGACCCTCCCATGAATCAGCTTGGAGTTGTGAGAGAGCTTGCAGGTTGCTCTGTAGCGAGGCAGTGTAGTGATCATGGAGTGTTTGGATAGTGTTAAGCTCCCACTCTTTAGCATTAGCTTTGATGCGATCCCCAGTTTGAGTATTTAAATCTGCTGGCTTAATGGTGTCAGTTAGCAGCTTTGTGACTTTAAGAATAGCTTGTGGGGCGTTCTGGGAGGAAATGTTGTGTAAGTGGTGTTTAGCTTTAATACATCTGTATATGGTGCGTGTTATGGTAACAAAGTCAGAGTCCTGGTCACGCTGTGCCACATGCTGTGGTCGTCTGGGATTACCAGTGTTCCTGTTGTAGCTGTAGCTCGCATCCTGCCGTCTCTGAGGAGGCCCCCTCTGGCCCGGCCGTCCACGGGAACGTGAGCCGTTCTGCCTGACCGGTCCGCCGTTGAAGCCTCCACGTCGGCGAGGGCGATCTCCGCTGTCACCCGACGCTAAGTAGTTCCTCCGGTTGTAGTTAGCTCCGCCACGGTCATAGCTACGGTTAGCGGCCCTGTAGTAACCCGGGTTGCGGCCCCTAGAGCCGTAGTTGCCAGGCCTGGTTGCGTCAGCGTAACTGACCCGAGTTTGTCTGTAGCTTTGGTTAGCTCGGCTGGGATAATCATTAGCTGTGTTTGTGTAGCCGTTGCGGGCTCCGTAGTAGCCTCGGCCAGAACGATCGGGATAAAATTCGGCCTCATCGGTGTAGCTGGTACGAGATTGTCTGTAGCTGGGGTTAGCTCGACTAGGGTAATCATTAGCTGCATCAGAATAGTCTTTGCGGGCCCGGTAGTAGCCTTGGTTAGCCCGTTCGGGGTAATCCTTAGCTTCGTTAGCATAGCTCGTACGAGCTTGGAAACGGGCACGGTTAGATCGGTTAGGGTAGTCGTTAGCTCGTCTGTTGCCCCGGTAGTTATCTCTGTAGACATTAGCTGATCTGTTGTAAGTATAGTTATCAGCAGGCCTACTGGTAGGGTAACGGGAGCTAGCATACGGCCCGTTAGCAAAGCGATCTGTGTAGTTAGCAGAGTCATTGGTAGGCCCGTAACTGGGGGACGAGGCGAACGGGACATACCGGTCAAAATAGCGTCCTCGGCGTCTGCGGGCCTCAACGGGCTCGCGGTTAGTGAGCCTGCCCCTTCGGTAGCGGACGGTTTGCCAGCCAGAGTCTCCATCGAAGTCGTCCTCCATGCTAACGGGTCTCATCATCGATGTGGAGAAGAAAAAAAGCTAGTGCTAACTAAATATAAAACTGTAATGTAAAAAATGATGTAAAATGATAGAAGTAAAAATGACGTGATGGTTTATGTTGTCAACAAAAATTTATTTCGAACATACAGCGACGCGTTTCGACAATAGTATGTCTTCTTCAGGCTGTAGACAACAAGATAATGCAGAATATAAATTCACAGCAGGTATCCGAAGGTTAGATATGTAGGGTATAAGACCGCCACTTCATCATTTCCTTATTTACACATCACAGAGCTTAAGAACCAATCCAGTCACGCTACGTAGATAAAGGTGCGTTCAAGAAAATCCAGGAGAAAATGTGACATTCAAAGACATCAGGATTAAACAAAGACAATCCATATATAAGCGTCCAGGAGCATTGCAACGTAAATAATGTTTTTAAACATTTTTAATCAAAGGGAATATTTTTAGTAAAGATTTTAAAGTGTTTTTAACAGGATTTTAATAAAGATTTTAATTGAAATAAGAACTGTTTTAAGTAATTTTAATAAAGATTTTAAAGTATTTTAATAGGTTTTTAATAAAGATTTTAATAGAGGAATAATTTTTAAGTAATTTTTAATAAAGTTTTTAATCGAATTTTTAATACTGTGTGATCAAATGAATTTTGTGTACTTTATTCACGTTGCAATGTTAAAAACAGATCAAAATAGTTTTTAAACAAGAATTTTTTAAGGGCATAGTGCAATATATAAACATGTAGTATAATACGTAACCTGACACTCAATGTGAATACAAAAATATGCATATTAGGATGTAATTTCATACCCTCACATGTGTACATCCGTGCCTGCACACATGTGTGTGAGAGAAAAAACTTTCATTGCATATTCAGAAACATCAAAGGTACGATGTCATTAGATCAAACACTTAAACAAAGAGAAGTGCAGGATACCACGAAAAATGAGTTGCAGTCCAAGAGAAGAGAGCCAATGATGAGGGGCAGCATCCGTGCTCCCGAGGTTCTGCTATACTTAAAGGGATTATGCAACTCATGAACTAGTGAATTCCTGCACTCTTTGCATACATATTATTTATTGCAAAAGCACTTTAAAAAGTAAACATAGTGTTAATTGTAGACAAGAGGAATGCATGGCGTGCCACAAAAGTGGTGAGATTAATTCCACTTTATTGTGGCACAGAATTGTTGTAATATTGATTTAGTGAATGATACATTGTGTCCAATGAATTTGTGTAGGGATTATTAGGTTGAGAGTTCTGAGGAGTGTGTTTAAGGAAATGGATTTGATGAATGCCTCTTGTAAATAGATATTAACTGCTGTGAATAATAGAAAACCATCACATTAACAAGATAATAACATGAGAAGTTAATTCAGAATATAATTGTATGAATTAGTCCAAAAAACAAGAGCGCCCCCATGTGGAGGGAAAAAGCCAGACACTGCTGGCATAAAAAAGTGTTCGTATCCATCTAAAAATGAGAGCGCCTCCAGAGAGGGAAGATGTAGTCGGATTAAAAAACAGAGTTCCAACAGACAGAGTCAAAAGATCAAAGGTCCTGGGTAGAGAGCAAAGTGGACAATCGTCCAATGTCCATGGTTGATACGGTACATTATGAGCCTGGTATTCCCAGAATCCCGATGTTGTGATACACATTATAAACAGTAAAATGGCAATTTGAGTCAGACATTCAAAAGGTGGACCAGAGAGACCAGTGGGTCAACACAATAAGATGTATAGCATTATTATCATCTGAATAGTACGTAACAGTAATGTTTTACAATGAAGTTGGATGTTCAACACAGAAGCTTGAGAATGCAGTAATGATCAGGAATAAGAAAGGAGGGAGAGGGGGAGCCTCTCAGAGGGGACAGGGAAGCCATGGCAGCTCCCAAAGAGGGTACGGGCTGGATTAGGGGAAATTAAAGAAAGTCTCACAGCCGAAGGCTGTGAGACCTTAATGCACAAACCACTAATCAGGAGCAAAAGTCCAGGACATCCCCGCCCCTCCTCGAGGCCCCCGAACTCACACACCAATGGATCTCGAAATGTTTAGTTGTTAAGATGTATATGAGAGCACATGGAGTAGAGGTCAGAGGTCAGGGCCAAAAAAGAGGAGAGAGAGGGGTTAAGTTTAGGAAATATAAGAGAGGGAGAGGTTAGAAGAGAAGTGGAGAGGGAGGGAGGGGGCTGGAAGGGGAGGGTTGTGGGGGGTGGTGGGTGGGTGGGGGGTGGGGAGAGGTTAAGGTTAGGGCTGGGATAAGAAAGGGTTAAGGTAAGGGCTAAGATAAAGGGCAGGGTTAAAGAGGGGGAAGAAAAGGAAAAAGAAGAGGAGGAAAAGGAAAGAAGAAGAGAAAGAAGGAGGAAAGAAAAGGAAGAAGAAGACGGAAAGAAGGAGAAGGAAATGATGGGGAGAAAGAGACTGAGTTGCTTTACTTTTCATTCAGACCTCTTGGGATGTGTGTGCCCAACTTTTGTATCCACGCACGTTCACATCTACGTCTGAGTTGCACTGACCAAGACTGATTAGCCTCTAAGACTGTAGCTCTCAAGTTCTCCCATTTATGTTGTATAAAGTGTTTTACCAAGGGATTGTTCAAGTTCTTTTGGTTAGTGACATTGTATCTATGCTGAGTAAATCTCGTCAGCAAACTGTTACCAGATTCACCCACATATTGTATTGAACATTCTCGGCATCTGATCAAGTATACACAGTTCCTTGTGTGAACATCCAAGCCCCCTTGTGTAGTAAAAGTTTCTTTGGTGGTTTGATTCTGGACCGTCCTATATATTCTAAAAAAGCTGTCCATTTTCCTGGTTTTAGGAGGATTTAGGGGTCTCAGTTTAGATCTAACAAGAAAATCACAGAGATTTTTATTCCTCCTGTAAGCTGCGATGAGTTTGTACTCGCTGAGGAAAACAGGGCCCCCTGAACGGTTAAAATTATTTTTCATCTTCTTGACAAACTTGACATTTTGTTCTGAATACTGTACAATGATGGGAAGAATGGAGTCTAGACAGATCGGTTTAGTCTCTTCAAATGTTTTGAGTGCTTTTTGTAACATAGTGAATGTGTAACCTCTGTTCAAAAGAGAATCAAAGAGGATACGGACTGCCCCTTTAAAGTCCACCTGTCTTGTACAAATCCTCTTGAAGCGCAGCAACTGAGATTTGACTAATCCAGAGAATGTATGTTTAGGGTGGTAACTCGTTCTATACAACAAGGAGTGACTGTCTGTTTCTTTGAAGAACACTTTGATGTCAAGTTTATGTGTTTGTTCAAAGTCAGGACCTTTGAAGGTTGTTGTATCGAGAAAATCAATGCTGTCATTACTCAAAGTTGCTGTCAGTTTGATGGAGTCACTGTGTTGATTAAGTTTGTCAAGAAAATGATCAAATTCCTCCTTTGTGTGCTCCCAAACGCCCCAGATATCATCAAGGTATCTATAATAATGCAGGGGTCGTTTGGGACAAGAAGCCAGAGCCTGAGTCTCCCACTGGGACATGAAGAGATTCGCGTAGCTCGGGGCAAATCGACATCCCATGGCAGTACCGCGAACCTGTAGATAGAATTGGCCGTCGAATTCGAAGTCGTTTCTCGTGAGAGTTAGTTCTAAAAGCTGAATGATCTCCTTGTCTGGTCTTTTACTGTTCGGATATTTCAAGAGAGTATTTCTGACGGCACGTATCCCCTCGGGTGTGCTGATGTTGGTATATAGCGAGGAGACATCCATAGAGAACAGAAAGGCCGTGGAAGGAATATTCAAGTTTTTGATCTTTTCTACAAAGTCATAAGTGTCCTTCACGTAGCTCTCGTGAAGTGTAGAAAGAGGATTAAGATAAAAATCGACAAACTGGGCTATTTTGTAAGTCGGACTGTTGCAGTCAGAGACTATCGGTCTGCCGGGAGGAATCTTGTGAGGAACGGACCACTTTTGTCTCGGTTTGTGTATTTTGGGCAGGAGATAAAAACGTCTGGCTCTGGGTTCTTTGTCACTTAGGAGAAATTGTTTCTGTTTAGTATTGATGAATTTCTTGTTATGTAGAGAAGTGACAATTTTCTCAACTAAAATAGCAGTTTCTTTAAAAATAGGGCGGTCCAGTTTGGTGTAGTAATTACTGTCAGACAATTGTTTGTGACCCTCGTGGAGGTAATCCTGTCTATCCATAATTACCACAGCACTACCTTTGTCAGCAGACTTCAAAACAATATTCCTATTACTGCTAAGTTGTTCAAGTGCTGTCAGTTCAAATTTAGATAGATTGGGTTTAGTAAAGCCTACTCTATACTGTTCCTGAAAAATGTCCAAGTCCAGCTTGATAAGATCCGAAACCTCGGGCGGTAACTGGGCTAACGCTGGGGACCAGTTGGACTTGGGCATAAAGGGTAGTTGTACGGTTTCAGGTTTATCTTTATAATACACTGCAAGTCTCAAGCTTCTGTGGTAATTTTGAATGTCTGATCTCAAAGTGTCTCTGATCTCTTTATTGGTCAATTTTAAACAGGACGGAATAAATGTCAGACCTCTATTCAGCAGACTTGTTTGTGCTGCAGTTAAAACATATGATTGTGATAAGTTGAGTACGGTTTTTAACCCCGTGACCTTTGGGGTCATTCTTACGGGGTGAGCGCGTTTAAATGCGCGACCCAGTGGTCAAACATGTGCTGGGCAGCACGCGGGGTCCAGTGGACCATGTCAGACTCTGTTTCAAAGATATTTCTAGAGAGTAAAGGTATGGAGTCTGGGTAACAAACAATCTCAGTATTGAGGTCTGCCAAGTTATTCCGCTCTGTGGTAGATAAGTCACGGCAGTAGTTGATTATTGGGACCAGAATCCTGGCTTCTGGGAAGGCGATTTCAGCCATTTTGATAGCTTTTTTCATCTCAGAGATTGTGGTGTCCGGATTCTGAAACTTGCTATTTATGCCAAAAGACAGAATCACTTTTTCAACACTCTGGGAAACTGCAGTATTGGCCAGAAGGGCCTCAGCGTGTCTAAATGTCGCCCCAGGATAACTCTCAATCTGAATGTTTGGCTCTGTTTGTGGTGGAATTCTGCTCAGGTTAGAATCGCCAATAATCAACACCGGTTTGTTCGTGGTCAGAGACCAATCAGACATCTTATTAAGTACTCTGGGATTTCTGTGTGGTGTGCAACCAGCATGACGTTGTACCGATGGAGTGAAAGAGAGTGTGGTTTGGACCTTTGGTTGTTTGAGAGGGCCCAGTTTGTAACTCGAAAAAGGCCTGTCAATACATATAACTGAATCAGAGTCATCCAAAATGCTCACCTCCGGTATCTCCTTGTCAGGAACCTCTGTTCTGAGCGGTGTGGGGGTGGCAGGCTCCTGCAACAGGAGGCTAGGGACTGTAGCAGGGGCAGCCGGAGTCTGGAGCCCAGCAGAAGCCTGGTGTGTCGGGGTGTCGATGGAGGGGCAGTCTGGAGGGGAAGTGAGGTCGGGAAGGCGTAGAGGGGAGGAGGAGGAGAGGGGGGAGAGGAAAGAAGGTGGGAAGGAGGGGGGAGGGGGGAGGCGGGTAGAAGGTGGTGCCAAAACTGCCAGTTCCACCGGGTCCCCGACCGCCGATGGTTGTGTCTGCTGTTCTCGGTCTTGAGGTCCTGCCGGCTGTACCTGGTCTTGTGGTTCTGTTTGCTGCTCCTGGTCCTGAGAAGTGCGATGTATCTCCGCCGTTATTTGTTGCGCTCCAGAGACGGGTGTAGGTCTCATCTCATCCCTCGGAATCCTAGGCGGGCGTTGAGGTAGTTGTGCCCCAGACGTGGAAGGTTGGGGCTCTTCAGCCGTCTCGATGCGGTCCCAGTCCTGAGTAGAAGGAGGCGGCCGGGCAGAGGGGGCAGGTTGGTTCTCAATCGGTGGTGCCGGCTGTGGTTGAGGTGCCGGTGTGTTCGCCTCTGCTGGGGCTTCAGTCACCCTGTTGTTCCCCTGGGGTGGGGCGGGTGTGCGGGGTCGTACTTCCGACCGTGTTTGAGTTTGTGTGTGGGATTGTGTGACATTTACTATGTTGGCATATACAGAATCTAGCGATGTTTGTGAAATTTTTCTGCCATAGTGTCTGCGTGCCCACCGGGTTGCTACTATAAAGTGACCCTCCCATGAATCAGCTTGGAGTTGTGAGAGAGCTTGCAGGTTGCTCTGTAGCGAGGCAGTGTAGTGATCATGGAGTGTTTGGATAGTGTTAAGCTCCCACTCTTTAGCATTAGCTTTGATGCGATCCCCAGTTTGAGTATTTAAATCTGCTGGCTTAATGGTGTCAGTTAGCAGCTTTGTGACTTTAAGAATAGCTTGTGGGGCGTTCTGGGAGGAAATGTTGTGTAAGTGGTGTTTAGCTTTAATACATCTGTATATGGTGCGTGTTATGGTAACAAAGTCAGAGTCCTGGTCACGCTGTGCCACATGCTGTGGTCGTCTGGGATTACCAGTGTTCCTGTTGTAGCTGTAGCTCGCATCCTGCCGTCTCTGAGGAGGCCCCCTCTGGCCCGGCCGTCCACGGGAACGTGAGCCGTTCTGCCTGACCGGTCCGCCGTTGAAGCCTCCACGTCGGCGAGGGCGATCTCCGCTGTCACCCGACGCTAAGTAGTTCCTCCGGTTGTAGTTAGCTCCGCCACGGTCATAGCTACGGTTAGCGGCCCTGTAGTAACCCGGGTTGCGGCCCCTAGAGCCGTAGTTGCCAGGCCTGGTTGCGTCAGCGTAACTGACCCGAGTTTGTCTGTAGCTTTGGTTAGCTCGGCTGGGATAATCATTAGCTGTGTTTGTGTAGCCGTTGCGGGCTCCGTAGTAGCCTCGGCCAGAACGATCGGGATAAAATTCGGCCTCATCGGTGTAGCTGGTACGAGATTGTCTGTAGCTGGGGTTAGCTCGACTAGGGTAATCATTAGCTGCATCAGAATAGTCTTTGCGGGCCCGGTAGTAGCCTTGGTTAGCCCGTTCGGGGTAATCCTTAGCTTCGTTAGCATAGCTCGTACGAGCTTGGAAACGGGCACGGTTAGATCGGTTAGGGTAGTCGTTAGCTCGTCTGTTGCCCCGGTAGTTATCTCTGTAGACATTAGCTGATCTGTTGTAAGTATAGTTATCAGCAGGCCTACTGGTAGGGTAACGGGAGCTAGCATACGGCCCGTTAGCAAAGCGATCTGTGTAGTTAGCAGAGTCATTGGTAGGCCCGTAACTGGGGGACGAGGCGAACGGGACATACCGGTCAAAATAGCGTCCTCGGCGTCTGCGGGCCTCAACGGGCTCGCGGTTAGTGAGCCTGCCCCTTCGGTAGCGGACGGTTTGCCAGCCAGAGTCTCCATCGAAGTCGTCCTCCATGCTAACGGGTCTCATCATCGATGTGGAGAAGAAAAAAAGCTAGTGCTAACTAAATATAAAACTGTAATGTAAAAAATGATGTAAAATGATAGAAGTAAAAATGACGTGATGGTTTATGTTGTCAACAAAAATTTATTTCGAACATACAGCGACGCGTTTCGACAATAGTATGTCTTCTTCAGGCTGTAGACAACAAGATAATGCAGAATATAAATTCACAGCAGGTATCCGAAGGTTAGATATGTAGGGTATAAGACCGCCACTTCATCATTTCCTTATTTACACATCACAGAGCTTAAGAACCAATCCAGTCACGCTACGTAGATAAAGGTGCGTTCAAGAAAATCCAGGAGAAAATGTGACATTCAAAGACATCAGGATTAAACAAAGACAATCCATATATAAGCGTCCAGGAGCATTGCAACGTAAATAATGTTTTTAAACATTTTTAATCAAAGGGAATATTTTTAGTAAAGATTTTAAAGTGTTTTTAACAGGATTTTAATAAAGATTTTAATTGAAATAAGAACTGTTTTAAGTAATTTTTAATAAAGATTTTAAAGTATTTTAATAGGTTTTAATAAAGATTTTAATAGAGGAATAATTTTTAAGTAATTTTTAATAAAGTTTTTAATCGAATTTTTAATACTGTGTGATCAAATGAATTTTGTGTACTTTATTCACGTTGCAATGTTAAAAACAGATCAAAATAGTTTTTAAACAAGAATTTTTTAAGGGCATAGTGCAATATATAAACATGTAGTATAATACGTAACCTGACACTCAATGTGAATACAAAAATATGCATATTAGGATGTAATTTCATACCCTCACATGTGTACATCCGTGCCTGCACACATGTGTGTGAGAGAAAAAACTTTCATTGCATATTCAGAAACATCAAAGGTACGATGTCATTAGATCAAACACTTAAACAAAGAGAAGTGCAGGATACCACGAAAAATGAGTTGCAGTCCAAGAGAAGAGAGCCAATGATGAGGGGCAGCATCCGTGCTCCCGAGGTTCTGCTATACTTAAAGGGATTATGCAACTCATGAACTAGTGAATTCCTGCACTCTTTGCATACATATTATTTATTGCAAAAGCACTTTAAAAAGTAAACATAGTGTTAATTGTAGACAAGAGGAATGCATGGCGTGCCACAAAAGTGGTGAGATTAATTCCACTTTATTGTGGCACAGAATTGTTGTAATATTGATTTAGTGAATGATACATTGTGTCCAATGAATTTGTGTAGGGATTATTAGGTTGAGAGTTCTGAGGAGTGTGTTTAAGGAAATGGATTTGATGAATGCCTCTTGTAAATAGATATTAACTGCTGTGAATAATAGAAAACCATCACATTAACAAGATAATAACATGAGAAGTTAATTCAGAATATAATTGTATGAATTAGTCCAAAAAACAAGAGCGCCCCCATGTGGAGGGAAAAAGCCAGACACTGCTGGCATAAAAAAGTGTTCGTATCCATCTAAAAATGAGAGCGCCTCCAGAGAGGGAAGATGTAGTCGGATTAAAAAACAGAGTTCCAACAGACAGAGTCAAAAGATCAAAGGTCCTGGGTAGAGAGCAAAGTGGACAATCGTCCAATGTCCATGGTTGATACGGTACATTATGAGCCTGGTATTCCCAGAATCCCGATGTTGTGATACACATTATAAACAGTAAAATGGCAATTTGAGTCAGACATTCAAAAGGTGGACCAGAGAGACCAGTGGGTCAACACAATAAGATGTATAGCATTATTATCATCTGAATAGTACGTAACAGTAATGTTTTACAATGAAGTTGGATGTTCAACACAGAAGCTTGAGAATGCAGTAATGATCAGGAATAAGAAAGGAGGGAGAGGGGGAGCCTCTCAGAGGGGACAGGGAAGCCATGGCAGCTCCCAAAGAGGGTACGGGCTGGATTAGGGGAAATTAAAGAAAGTCTCACAGCCGAAGGCTGTGAGACCTTAATGCACAAACCACTAATCAGGAGCAAAAGTCCAGGACATCCCCGCCCCTCCTCGAGGCCCCCGAACTCACACACCAATGGATCTCGAAATGTTTAGTTGTTAAGATGTATATGAGAGCACATGGAGTAGAGGTCAGAGGTCAGGGCCAAAAAAGAGGAGAGAGAGGGGTTAAGTTTAGGAAATATAAGAGAGGGAGAGGTTAGAAGAGAAGTGGAGAGGGAGGGAGGGGGCTGGAAGGGGAGGGTTGTGGGGGGTGGTGGGTGGGTGGGGGGTGGGGAGAGGTTAAGGTTAGGGCTGGGATAAGAAAGGGTTAAGGTAAGGGCTAAGATAAAGGGCAGGGTTAAAGAGGGGAAAGAAAGGGAAAAGAAGAGGAGGAAAAGGAAAGAAGAAGAGAAAGAAGGAGGAAAGAAAAGGAAGAAGAAGACGGAAAGAAGGAGAAGGAAATGATGGGGAGAAAGAGACTGAGTTGCTTTACTTTTCATTCAGACCTCTTGGGATGTGTGTGCCCAACTTTTGTATCCACGCACGTTCACATCTACGTCTGAGTTGCACTGACCAAGACTGATTAGCCTCTAAGACTGTAGCTCTCAAGTTCTCCCATTTATGTTGTATAAAGTGTTTTACCAAGGGATTGTTCAAGTTCTTTTGGTTAGTGACATTGTATCTATGCTGAGTAAATCTCGTCAGCAAACTGTTAGGGGTTAGGAAAGGAATTCTGACGCTGAAAGCGTCAGAATTAATGCATTCACCATGTTTGCTGGGATAGCCAGGTCCCCCTCATCTCTCATTGAGGCCACACGGTATTAAAGTACACAATTTAAATATCCAGTTTTTTTCTATTCTCCTCCTTTGAGTAGTGGACCAACTGGGGTTACATTCCAAAATGGTGGCTGTGAGATTCGCCCAGCCATGCTGAATAAAATGTCTGACAAGAGGAATTTGTGTGTTTTTTTTCTTCTGAATATTGTATCTGTGTTGTGCAAATCTGGTGAGGATCGTGTTTCTCGTTTCTCCTACATATTGTATTAAACATTGTGAACATTTAATTAAATAAACACAATTCTTTGACTGTGCCCTTGTGTTTCTCTGGGTGGGAAAAACCTCACCACTGTGTTGATTTTTCACAAATTTGTGATATCTGAAGAAATCTGTGTGTGCTTTGGGTTTAGGTTCCTTCAATGGTTTTAATTTTGCCTTAACTAGAATATCTTTCAAATTTTTATTCTTCCTAAAGGCAGCAATGACCCTATAATCTTTAAGAAATATAGTGTTACCCCCAGACTCATGAAAGTTGTTTTTGATCACTCTCATAAGACGAATATTGGCTCTAGAATAGGTGGTGATAACAGGGAGGACTGTATCCAGACAGATAGGTTTTGTTTCTCTGAAGGTTTTAAATGTCTGGCGGAGCATGGAGCGTGAGTACCCCCTGCTGGCGAGACTGGAGAACAGCACCTTGACTGCCTGCATGAAATCCTGGTTTCTAGTGCAAATTCTGCTGAATCTCAGTAGCTGGGATTTTACAAGTCCAGCAAAAGTGTGTCTTGGATGGAAACTAGATCTAAACAACAAGGCGTGGGTGTCGGTCTCCTTAAAAAACACTTTAACATCCAATTTCAATTTATCTTTAAAATCCTCTCCTTTGAAAGTTGTGGTGTCTAAAAAATCTACTGAATTTGGACTAAAGGTGGATTTCAGTCTAATAGAGGGATTATGGTTGTTGAGAGTGATCAAAAAGTCCTTAAATTCCTCCTCAGAATGGGGCCACACCCCCCATATGTCGTCAAGATATCTCAAATAATGTAGTGGTTTTTTCTGGCATTTGGCCAAAGCTCCTTCCTCCCAGTCAGCCATGAAAATATCAGCGAACCCGGGGGCGAATCGTTTTCCCATCGCTGTCCCTTTTATTTGTAAAAAATATAGTTTGTCAAACTCAAAATCATTTCTGGTTAAATTAATTTCTAATAATTGCAATATCTCTTTATCGGGACGTTTGCTATTTGGATATTTGTGGAATATTCTTCTGACTGCCGTGAGGCCTTGAGTCGTTTCAATGTTAGTATACAAACTTTCGACATCGAGTGTGAAGAGGAAGCAGCTGGGAGGCAAGGAGGCCTGTTTGACTTTGTCTATAAAATCGTAAGTGTCTTTAACATAGCTGGCGTGGAGCTTAGCGAGGGGGTTCAGATAATAATCAATGAACTCTGCGGTGTAGTAACTCTCACTGTCACAGTCTGACACTATGGGCCTCCCAGGTGGAATTCTAAAAGGAACACTCCAGGTCTCTTTTTTCTTGTGAATCTTTGGTAACATGTAAAAAAGTCTGATTCGAGGGTCACTGCTGCCTAGAAGATATGATTTCTGTTTATGATTAATAAATTTCTTATTATATAATGAATCAATAATTTTCTTAATCAAGGGCACAGTCTCTTTATATATAGGTTTTTCTAGTTTCTTATAGTAATTTGTATCGTTAAGCTGTCTAAATCCCTCCCACAAATAATCCTCTCTGTCCATAAGAACGACTGAGCTACCCTTGTCAGCAGGCTTAATAATAATTTTTTCATTTTTTGTAAAGAGGTGAGGGCCTCCAATTCGAATTTGTCCAAATTTGGTTTCGACCAGTTAATTTTATAATCATTTTGAAAGTGCTGAATATCAGCTTTAATTATTGTTTCTATTTCAGGAGGAAGCTGCGCTGTGGAGGGAGCCCAGGTCGATCTAGGAGTAAAAGGTAAGTATTCAGTATTTGTTTTTTGCTCATAATAAACTGCTATCTTTAATCTCCTATGGTAATCCTGTAAATCAAATCTTGCTTGGTCTTTCACATTCTTATGTTTCACATTGTTACCTGAAGGGACAAAGGTCAGTCCCTTATTTAACAGGGAGGTCTCCGCTGCCGTTAACCTGAATGACTTACACAGATTGAAAACAGTCCTCGACCCCGCCTGCTGTGGTGCTTTTCCGGGGTTTAGGCTTTTAAACACTCTAGCCAGTGGTCCAGCATGTGGCTAGCAGTGGAGCGGGTCCAGTGGATTGAGTCTTTCTCTGTGCAAAAAGAGTTTCTGGAGAGTTGAGGTATATGTTGGTGGTGTGCCAGTATGTGGTCGTTCAGGGTCCTCAAGTTAGTCTGTTCTGCGTGGGGTAATGCCCTTGAGAAGTTTATTAGGGGGATGAATATTTGGGCCTTAGGGAAGGCGATTTTTGCCATTCGAATAGCTTTTAAGAGCTGTGGAATGGCAAGTTTGTGTGGATCCTGGGCCCTATTGTTCAAACCAAATGACAACACCAGTTTCTCAACAGTATCACTGACCTTGGTTTTGGCCAAAATGGCCTCTGCGTGTTTGAGGGTAGCGCCCGGGAAGCTATCAGCTTGTAGCTCGGTGTATGTGAAAGGGGGGAGTCTTGATATGTTGGAGTCTCCCATGATCAGCCATTTTCTCTTTGGAATCAAAGTCCAGGCCGTCATTTTTTTGTTTGTAGGCGTATGCCTAAAGGGTCTGAACTCAACTACGGGCGCTGCTGGTGAGGTTGAGGTAAGTGTGTTCTGGGATGGGGGTCGTGGGTAGGGGGAAAGTCTGATTTTGCTGATATCAGAGAACATTTTCCTACCTCTATATGAGCTGGAGCTCTCTGGGGCCTCAGAGCGGGAGTCCTCAACAACTGTGAGGTCAATGGTGGCCCTCCTCGGGGTCAAACTCTGGGTCTTCTTCTCAACCTGAAGAATGGATTTGAGGTGAGGTGACAGCCGTGTCTGTCTTTGCGGCCTCGGTAGGGTTTGAGTGGGCAGGGATTTGGAGAAAATGAGTGGGGCAACTGGAGGAGGAAAGATGGGGAAGGGGGGAGCTGAGGAAGAAGGTGGATCTGTAGGGGGCGGGAAGGGAATCTGTGGTGAGCCTTGCTCCCTCTCTCCCTCCGGCTGTTGGTCTGGGGACCAGTCGCTCCTCGTCTCGGTCATGGTGCTAGTTGTGACCAGTTGTAGCCTCGTCGGTGATGATGGTGCGGTCAGCTGCTGTTGTGTAGGCGCATGATGAACTTCAGCCTCTATAGTGAGCTGGCGCCTCTGTGGCGTTGCTGCCTGTGCTGCCACGCGTTGTGGTGGAGGTGGGGGAGGTGGAAGTGGCTGCTGTGGTGGGGCGTCCTGTCCCTCCTCCGGATCTGGTTGTATGGTGTCGGAGTCCCTGGTCCCGGTGGTAGTGGGCTGGACTTGTGCGGAGACCCGTGGCGTTGATGGAGCCTGGTTAATGGTTGTTGTGGGTGTCATCCGCTGGTCTGTAGTGGCTGTTGTCTGTGTCTGGAGTGCAGGCGCCTCCACCGTGAGGTCCTGTGTGTTGGTGTGTAGGGATTCCCGTATTTTGTCATAGACAGAGTCAAGGGTTTCCTGCTGGAGTCTCCTCCCAAAGTGGCTACGACACCAAGCAGCTGCTATGTTGTAGTTTTCTTTCCATTCTGGATTTGAGAGCTGTTTTAGGATTTCTAAATTGTTGTTCAGACTGTCCTCATAATGTTCTTTTAGTATCAGGAGGGTTGTATGCTCCCAATGCCTAGCGTTCCCTGAGAGTAATGTCATGGTGGTGGGTTTAGGGTCTGCCGGCTTTATTACCTCCATCAGGTTTTTAGATATTCTGCTAATGGCTGCTGGTGCATTTTTAGCTGTCACATTGTTCAGGTGATGTGCTGCTTTTATCATCTTATGGATGATTTTGGTCTTTATGATGAAGTCTGGATTATTATTATGTGCAGACTTTTCTTTGGGACGTGTGTAAGAACGGCCAAACCTCTGTTGTGGTCCTCTCTGTGTTGGCTGCTGGCCAAAATGACGACCTCCATTCCATGCAGTGTTGCGGTTCGAAGCTCTGGTCCGCGGGGCCTGGCGGCGTTGTTGGCGGTATCCACCTTCGTAGTAACCCTTGTCATTCGTCCGTTGAAAGCTGTGGTGGTCCCTGTTAGTCCAACTGTAGCCAGAACGGCCCCTTCTGCGATCCCACTGTGTGTTCCGTGTTGTGGGTCTGGTGTCCGCGCGGCCATATCTGGCGGCCGCAGCGTAACTTTGTTTATGGCCAAACTGTTTAAAGGGCCGTGGATATGAGGCCGATCTAGACCTAGGAGCCACAAAATCTCTATTTCGATTCCTGTTTCTTCTGTAACTCACTGTTGTCCAGCCGCTGTCGTCCCATCGGTCGTCAGCCATATTGAAGTGGCGTGGCTGGTCAGGTAGAAAAAAACTTTGCAAAAAGTAACTAAAATCTATCTCAAAAAACACTGAGACGTGATGACTAAGTTGTTGAATATTTATTCAAGTAGCGACGTACGTTTCGACATAAATTATGCCTTTATCAAGCTGAAAAAACAACTTACATATGTCTTATGTTTTCTCCCTCAGGTAAGTCGCGTCCAAAGCGGAGCAGGAAGAGGTAAAGAGACCGGGATTGAAAAAGAACATCACTTCCGTATTTTGCCAGCCCGTTTTCAAAATAAAAGCCTCTGGTCTGGAATTGAAGTAATAGGCTCTGAGGTTTGCAAAATGCCTGATCAAATTGAATTGAAATGGAAAATTAAACTCTCAAATTCGGTGTGGTTATGGTGATAATATAACCAGGGGTAAGTATTTTTTTATAAGAAAAAGATTAATTATTGGTTATGTTCAGGCATGGAAGGAAAAGGTTGGGTTTAGGGCCCTGGCAGATTTGTAATTATACACAATTTAATATGGTTATGATTAGGGTTAGGGCTGTAAGGTAAGGGGTTAAGTTTAGAGCCCTAATTATGGTTATGGTTAGGGTTAGATTTTTAGGGGGGGGCTATGTGGTAAAGGGCCCTGGTAAACTAGTAATTATAAACGATCAATTATGGTTATGATTAGGGCTGGAAAATAAGTAGATGATTTCAGGTAAGTGATATCAAATGTAATCCCGCTCTATGCACATTTTAACCTCTTTTTTTCTCTTTTCTTTTTTTCTTTTTTTCTCAACAGGGAGTAGACATGTCATCACATCAATCAACTGTGAAACAAGAACATCCATAAAACTCATGTAACTGTAGGATAGTTCAGGAATATTGGCAAAACATTCATCAAGGTGAGTAAAGTTAATTCAGAAATTACATTTCCTTTCTAACAACATATATAACATGGGTGTGTAATCTGTGTACACATAATAAAATATAGCAACATATATACCTTCTGTATTCCATAGACCAGCAATGATATATTGAAAATGAACATATGTGTAAACCTGAGTATTAGGATTTTGTTTCCCTCATAACAGAATCCTCAGTTCAGGAAAATCCTCCACTCTTAAGCAGTCATTGAGTTAACATCAAAATTAGGTTTGTGGGACTGTAATATCAAAACCTTTAGTGTAAATAAGAAATTATCAGATCTTATTTCATGTGTTAATTGGGATTTCATAATACATTGTGTTGCATTTTATGCGTCTTATTCTGGTGTTTCCTCATGTCAGATTAACATCATGATAGTTAATAATTATCCTTGGAAGACAGGATGTAATTGGTGTTCCTCAGAAAGGAGGAGGAAGCCCGGCCAGTCAACAAACAGGTACTAGCTGGAAAGGGTTAGGAAAGGAATTCTGACGCTGAAAGCGTCAGAATTAATGCATTCACCATGTTTGCTGGGATAGCCAGGTCCCCCTCATCTCTCATTGAGGCCACACGGTATTAAAGTACACAATTTAAATATCCAGTTTTTTTCTATTCTCCTCCTTTGAGTAGTGGACCAACTGGGGTTACATTCCAAAATGGTGGCTGTGAGATTCGCCCAGCCATGCTGAATAAAATGTCTGACAAGAGGAATTTGTGTGTTTTTTTTCTTCTGAATATTGTATCTGTGTTGTGCAAATCTGGTGAGGATCGTGTTTCTCGTTTCTCCTACATATTGTATTAAACATTGTGAACATTTAATTAAATAAACACAATTCTTTGACTGTGCCCTTGTGTTTCTCTGGGTGGGAAAAACCTCACCACTGTGTTGATTTTTCACAAATTTGTGATATCTGAAGAAATCTGTGTGTGCTTTGGGTTTAGGTTCCTTCAATGGTTTTAATTTTGCCTTAACTAGAATATCTTTCAAATTTTTATTCTTCCTAAAGGCAGCAATGACCCTATAATCTTTAAGAAATATAGTGTTACCCCCAGACTCATGAAAGTTGTTTTTGATCACTCTCATAAGACGAATATTGGCTCTAGAATAGGTGGTGATAACAGGGAGGACTGTATCCAGACAGATAGGTTTTGTTTCTCTGAAGGTTTTGAATGTCTGGCGGAGCATGGAGCGTGAGTACCCCCTGCTGGCGAGACTGGAGAACAGCACCTTGACTGCCTGCATGAAATCCTGGTTTCTAGTGCAAATTCTGCTGAATCTCAGTAGCTGGGATTTTACAAGTCCAGCAAAAGTGTGTCTTGGATGGAAACTAGATCTAAACAACAAGGCGTGGGTGTCGGTCTCCTTAAAAAACACTTTAACATCCAATTTCAATTTATCTTTAAAATCCTCTCCTTTGAAAGTTGTGGTGTCTAAAAAATCTACTGAATTTGGACTAAAGGTGGATTTCAGTCTAATAGAGGGATTATGGTTGTTGAGAGTGATCAAAAAGTCCTTAAATTCCTCCTCAGAATGGGGCCACACCCCCCATATGTCGTCAAGATATCTCAAATAATGTAGTGGTTTTTTCTGGCATTTGGGTTAGGGTTAGGGTTAGGGTTAGGGTTAGGGTTAGGGTTAGGGTTAGGGTTAGGGTTAGGGGTTAGGGTTAGGGTTAGGGTTAGGGTTAGGGGGTTAGGGTTAGGGTGAGGGGTTAGGGTTAGGGTGAGGGGTTAGGGTTAGGGTTAGGGTTAGGGTTAGGGTTAGGGTTAGGGTTAGGGTTAGGGGGTTAGGGTTAGGGTTAGGGGTTAGGGTTAGGGTTAGGGTTAGGGTTAGGGTTAGGGTTAGGGTTAGGGTTAGGGGGTTAGGGTTAGGGTTAGGGTTAGGGTTAGGGTTAGGGTTAGGGTTAGGGTTAGGGGGTTAGGGTTAGGGTTAGGGTTAGGGGTTAGGGTTAGGGGTTAGGGTTAGGGTTAGGGGTTAGGGTTAGGGTTAGGGTTAGGGTTAGGGTTAGGGTTAGGGTTAGGGTTAGGGTTAGGGTTAGGGTTAGGGTTAGGGTTAGGGTTAGGGTTAGGGTTAGGGTTAGGGTTAGGGTTAGGGGTTAGGGTTAGGGTTAGGGTTAGGGTTAGGGTTAGGGTTAGGGTTAGGGTTAGGGTTAGGGTTAGGGTTAGGGTTAGGGTTAGGGTTAGGGTTAGGGTTAGGGTTAGGGTTAGGGTTAGGGTTAGGGTTAGGGTTAGGGTTAGGGTTAGGGTTAGGGTTAGGGTTAGGGTTAGGGTTAGGGTTAGGGTTAGGGTTAGGGTTAGGGTTAGGGTTAGGGTTAGGGTTAGGGTTAGGGTTAGGGTTAGGGTTAGGGTAGGGTTAGGGTTAGGGTTAGGGTTAGGGTTAGGGTTAGGGTTAGGGTTAGGGTTAGGGTTAGGGTTAGGGTTAGGGTTAGGGTTAGGGTTAGGGTTAGGGTTAGGGTTAGGGTTAGGGTTAGGGTTAGGGTTAGGGTTAGGGTTAGGGTTAGGGTTAGGGTTAGGGTTAGGGTTAGGGTTAGGGTTAGGGTTAGGGTTAGGGTTAGGGTTAGGGTTAGGGTTAGGGTTAGGGTTAGGGTTAGGGTTAGGGTTAGGGTTAGG
>NC_050192.1:27627149-27633343 GCF_008315115.2 Sander lucioperca | reverse complement strand
CATCAAGGCACCTAACCCTAACCTTAACCCTAGCCCTAACCATTGCCTAATCCTAGTGCCTTCCAGGCAGCGCTGGAACCCATTTTTCTGTTTTACCAAATGTCTGTCTGTGCTTAGAAAATTGAACTGATAAGCGTTACACTGACCTGTAGGGTACATTGATGCACACTCAAATTAGCTGTGCATTGTGGGTATTTTATAGTGGACTATATAGTGAATGAAATTAACCGCAGAGAATTTGAACATAACTACCAAATGGCGAACACTATACAGTATAGTGCACTATTTCCGTGATAGGGAACGGGTTGGAACACAGCTACTGTGTATCGGGCAGACTGGACTCAGGTCCAGCTGAGGTTCTTGTCTGTTTTCTTTAAATAGATCCATCCCCGGTGCTTTCAGGTCTGTAAGCTGTGAATGTGAATCCTGGATGCTGCCGGGTTGAAAGGACTTTACTCAGTAGATTTTTTTTTTTTTATATCTCCCAAGATAAATAAAGCCTGGGAATGAATTATGCAGTGTTCATATTCATCACGGCTGGCTGAGTTCAGTCGGTGTTCAGGGGTTTCCTCTCAGCCGGCCTGCACAGAGAGAGAGAGAGAGAGAGAGAGAGAGAGAGAGAGAGAGAGAGAGAGAGAGAGAGAGAGAGAGAGAGAGAGAGAGAGAGAGAGAGAGAGAGAGAGAGAGAGAGAGAGACTGGTTCTTCTATGATTTTGAATCGATTTACAAATGTCTTGACGCGATCTTTGTAATACCGTTACATTGACTGACGAAGGTGGAACAGTGCAGCAGCCAGACGGTGTACAACAAGCACCTCCTGTGAATACTTTCTACCACATCAACGCCAGACTAACGTTAGCGGGGCATGGCTAACTAACAGACACTTCTCCCCAACTCGGGTGGGGTAGAGAAAATAACTTGATCCCTAGTCTCTGTCAGTCGGTCGGTCGGTCCACAAAAACCACAGTTTTCGTCCCTAGGAAGCTGAAATTTGCCATGAAAGTCAAGTGTTTGTGAAGTTGTGTGTGTGAATGTATGAACGTGGGGATTCATGCATGTACGTTTTTATAGAGAGAGACAGAGAGACAGAGAGAGAGAGAGAGAACTAGTCCATATTGCAATTTCGATAAAATTGCGATTAATTGTGCAGCCCTAGTTCAGTTGTTTGGTCTGAGTACGAATGAGCTATTACACCACCCAAAACCAACCGGACTATGTGACAAAATGCTCCATGCTACGGTATAAACGGACCAAACGGCTCAGGTGTGAAAGAAACCTAACCTAGCGAACGTCCGACTGTCCCACTTTTGGGAAACATTTGTTGCAAGTTATAAAACATTTGTCCTCCATCTTAATCCCACCTCACATCCTCTTCTTCTTCCTCCTCTCTCAGAATCATCTTCTGGGGACCACGAGCTCCGTGTCTTCCCTTCCCACCGCTCCAGTCATCTTCCTCCACCTCGCCACCCAGAGCGCGACGTGAACCCACAGAACGATGTGGAAAACCTTCCAGAGTCCCAGCATCCCGTCCACCATCACCACCACCACCATCACCTGCACCGTCAGCACGCCGCCAGGTTAGCCAGAGTGATGCCAGCCGCCCTGTCGGAGTCTCGGTTTCGCCAGGAGCCCGGTGGTCAGCGGACCCTCGACCTGCTGGCTCGACCGCATCACGAGGTGCGGCCGGAGCACGCTGTGGTCTCTGCACGCCATCTAGTTACCGTGGTGAGTATTCTGCTCCCTAATTGCATGTGAAAAAAGGTAAATGTACTGCAGTCAGTGTCCAAAATTAACTTGTTGACTTGTTGTTTTTTTCCGATACCGGCGCTAAAACGATACTGTGGGTACGCGATCTGTGCTGCCTACACGATCTGACATGCGCAAGATGTTCGCCCTACGACACTGCACGGTCTGTTCCACGCTTGCACACCTTTGCACCGCGGGAATTTCATTCATTGTGCGCTCGCAAAGGGGAGTGTGGAGGAAACTGAAGGTCTGCAGTGACAGAAAGACTCAGAGTTCATTCCACATGTAACCAAAATGGTGGATGTTCATGTAACATGCAACAACTCCGTCATTATTTTGGAATGGCAAACACGTAAACACCTCGTAATGCATAGCGTAAGCTACATTTAAAAACATCACAACATCCCCTGACACTACACGTCACAAAAATAACAGTGTCGCTACAGCGTAGTACACGGACGTCGATATGCAGACAATAAGTACTTAATTTAAATATCTTTATAAAACAGACCCACCGTGAACTGCATAATGAATAACATAAAGTGTAGCCTACAAAAATATGCTGCCAGTTGTGCCGCCTGGCCGTGAAGTGTTTCAATGCATGCGTGATACAAATAGTGTAGGAAACTGACTAGCTGACTAGACTCCACTCCGGCAAAGCTGCTGGCCCAGACGGTGTATTTTCCAGGGTGCTTAAAGCCTGTGCCCCCCAGCTGTGTGGAGTACTAAGTCTAGTCTTCAGCCTGAGCCTGCACCTCCAGAGGGTCCCCGTGCTGTGGAAGACGTCCTGCCTCTTTCCTGTGCCAAAGACGCCGCGTCCCAGCGGCCCTCAGGACTACAGACCGGTGGCTCTGACGTCCTTCGAGAGGCTCGTCCTGGAGCAGCTAAGGCCTATGGTCAGGCCCTTCACTGATCCACTACAGTTCGCCTACCAGCCCAGCCTGGGAGTTGAGGACAGCATCATCTACCTGCTGAACAGAGTCTACACTCATCTGGACAAGCCTGCGAGCACTGCGAAAGTCATGTTCTTTGACTTCTCCAGTGCTTTCAACACCATCCGTCCGGCTCTACTGGGTGAGAAGATGACTGCGATGCAGGTGGAGGCCCCCATCGTGTCCTGGATTGTTGATTACCTGACGGGCAGACCACAGTACGTACGCCTAAAGAACTGTGTGTCTGACAGGGTGGTCAGCAACACTGGGGCTCCACAGGGGACTGTCCTCTCTCCCTTCCTCTTCACCCTCTTCACCTCAGATTTCAACTATTGCACTGAGTCCTGCCACCTTCAGAAGTTTTCTGATGACTCAGCAATAGTTGGCTGCATAGAAAAGGGTGATGAGACTGAATACAGGACTGTTGTGGGCAACTTTGTCACTTGGAGTGAGCTGAACCATCTGCAGCTCAATGTGACAAAAACGAAGGAGCTCGTAGTGGATCTGAGGAGGGCGAAATCACCTGTGACCCCTGTTTCCATCCAGGGGGTCCCTGTGGACACTGTTGAGGAGTACAAGTACCTGGGGGTGTACTTAAACAATAAACTGGACTGGACTAGACACGCCGAGGAGGTCTACAAAAAGGGCCAAAGTCGACTCTTTTTCCTGAGGAGGCTGAGGTCCTTTAACATCTGCCGGACGATGCTGAGGATGTTCTATCAGTCTGTCGTGGCCAGCGCTATCTTCTTCGCTGTCACATGCTGGGGCAGTGGGATGAAGGTCGCAGACACCAACAGACTGAACAAACTGATCAGGAGGGCTGGTGATGTCGTGGGGGAGGAGCTGGACACACTGACGACCGTGGCTGAGAGGAGGATGCTGTCCAGGCTTCAGTCCATCTTGGATAATGTCTCCCACCCTCTCTACGACACACTGGCCCAGCAGAGGAGCACCTTCAGCAGAAGACTCCTCTCACCCAGATGCACCACAGAGCGCCACAGGAAGTCGTTCCTGCCTGTGGTCATTAAACTCTACAACACCTCCCTCAGAGAGTCACACACCCCCTCTCTGTAATCATCTCATCTCAAATATAGACAATTCACTTCTCTTTTTATTGCACTATAATCATCTCAACATAGACAATCATTTTCTCTTTTTATTGCACTATTTGCACATTAACACTGTACATTTCATATTTTATTTATTATTACTGTATATTTGTTTATATTATATATGTTAAAAGTCTGGATAATATATGTTGTTTGTATACCTGGAGTGGTAACAAAAATAGCTTCCACCTGGGATTATTAAAGTATTTCTGATTCTGATTCTGAAACCCTCACGTTTTCTACTACGTATTTATGCTGCAGCATATCGAATTGGGGAGGCAGCACAGATGGCGTACCGACAGATACTTTTAAAACGGTGCCTGAATTGATGTGTTTAAAAAAGAAAAGAAAGCACATAAAACGACAATCGGCGACATTAAGGCGTGGCTATAAATGGACAATAAAAACATCCACAAGATGGGAAATGGGTATTTTACATTAACTTTGAATGCACCACAAAGCTTACCAGTTTCAAGTAAACGCACCATTAAGTCCCGTCTGTTTTGTTTTTCCAACAAAGACAGGCAGTGGCCATATAGTGCAGCTGGTTTGTGTCTTTAGCTGCAGACTGTTGTATGTCCCTGTGTTAGAATCCTTCACTATGAAGTGACATACAATCACACGTTAGACGGCATTTTTTACCGTGTTTAAGCCAATTACTGGCTTACGGTGGGCTAATGTTACCTGCTGCCAAGTGTACCGTTAGTGTTAACTAGCGTGCAGCGATGTTTCTGTTGCCTCCTCAGTTTCGGAGCATCAGAGAGCAGCGCAGGCATTTGAGTGGCACCGAAATCCACGTTGCTATTTGGCGCTTTCCAAGGGTTACTTTCGGACCCTGACTGCAATTATACCGCATTTTTCTAGTCTTAACAACCTCCCAAAGCACACAGATCTGTCAATTAAACCAACTAATCGATTAGTCGACAAAATCATACGATTGTTAGTCGACTGAGAGTTTCTTTAGTTGAGGACAGCCCTGTTGTGATGCAGTAAAAACCCATCAGCAGCTGGATGAGATGTTTGATGTTTACTTTATTAGCATCGTCAGACTCCTGACATGTGGTTTTAAATCTGAGAGCCTCAGTTCGACAAACCAGCGGCTGAAGGCTGCAGCTGAGACGGTTTCTGGCAGCTGCTGTGAGCAAACGCTTGCTGATACAATCATTTGAGGTCGGAGGTCAGAGCAAACAGACAGTAAGAGACGATGAGGAGGAGCTGCAGACTGCTCTGTAGATGCAGCGCCGGAGGAGAGATGCTGCACTCTCTGTTGCCATGGAAACACTAACCGTGTGTGTGTGTGTGTGAGAGACACACTTACCTACACAATGGATGGTTGTATAACTCTTAGATAAACAGCAGTGGCCTTCAGACTGACATTGAGACAGAAACAAGCAGACAGAGACGTGCTGGTTGAGAGAGAGAGAGAGAGAGAGAGAGAGAGAGAGAGAGAGAGAGAGAGAGAGAGAGAGAGAGAGAGAGAGAGAGAGCTCTGGTTCTTCTATGATTTTGAATCGATTTACAAATGTCTTGATGCTGTGGTGCCTTAAATAGTAATCTCTCTTATACACAGGGCCCCAACTCTCTCACCATAACCTCAATAACATAGTACAATATGGAATACATTTGAATTGAATATATGTAGGCATAATTAAACATAAGTCAAAGTTATAAATCATCAGATACAACAACGCGATCTTTGTAATACCGTTACATTGACTGACGAAGGTGGAACAGTGCAGCAGCCAGACGGTGTACAACAAGCACCTCCTGTGAATACTTTCTACCACATCAACGCCAGACTAACGTTAGCGGGGCATGGCTAACTAACAGACACTTCTCCCCAACTCGGGTGGGGCAGAGAAAATAACTTGATCCCTAGTCTCTGTCAGTCGGTCGGTCGGTCCACAAAAACCACAGTTTTCGTCCCTAGGAAGCTGAAATTTGCCATGAAAGTCAAGTGTTTGTGAAGTTGTGTGTGTGAATGTATGAACGTGGGGATTCATGCATGTACGTTTTTATAGAGAGAGACAGAGAGAGACACAGAGAGAGAGAGAGAGACACAGAGAGAGAGAGAGAACTAGTCCATATTGCAATTTCAATAAAATTGCGATTAATTGTGCAGCCCATGAATTGTGCAGCAGAATGTATGAACGTGGGGATTCATGCATGTACGTTTTTATATATACATTTCTTTTCTACGTGTGTGTGTGTGTGTGTGTGTGTGTGTGTGTGTTTACCCTGTAAAAATTACTCGATGACAGTGAAAAATGGCAGCATGCTGACGCTAAAATCACAGCATTTGTGGTTGGTTAATGGACACTGTGTCACACAAATGAGGAATAAAATTCATGGATCTATTTTCATATTATACTCTGGGGCTGCAACCAGTGAAAATAATTAGTTTTCG
>NC_050192.1:27607149-27622149 GCF_008315115.2 Sander lucioperca | reverse complement strand
CATGTCAGCGGTGTGTGTTACGTCTGCTAGTAGAGGGAACTTTGACGCCACTTCAAACCCACGAGAGAAACATGATTCATCCAGGACTCTGTGTTACGACTGCAGCTTTCTCTCTTTTCTGTATGAAAACACATTTCGCCGCTCTATTACCAACATATTTGTGCATTTGCTGTAAGAAAAATGCCGTTTTAAACCTAGTTTGCATGGTTGAAGAGCAACCAGCAGCTACCGCAAAGTGCTTTTAACATATTTCTGTTCAGATAACGCTGCGATGATGACTGTGTTATTATTAATGTGATATTAATTCAGTAAAATGTTCCACACTTAGCCGTTTAAAACGAAGGAAAGGTCTGGTGTCAGATTACAGATTATTGAGTGCGCTCCGCTCTGAACTGGAGCCACTTTTTTCTCAAGGGAACCAACACAAGTGTGAATAATCTAACCTTACGCCAACCCATTCATTCAGCTGTTCACTGTGTGTGTGTGTGTGTGTGTGTGTGTGTGTGTGTGTGTGTGTGTGTGCGTGCGTGCGTGCGTGCATGCGTGTGATCTCATTGAGTTGGATGTTGCACGTGGCCGTCACGTTTTTCGTCAAGCGTGAATAATCTAACCTCACGTCAACCCATTCATTCAGCTGTTCACTGTGTGTGTGTGTGTGTGTGTGTGTGTGTGTGTGTGTGTGTGTGTGTGTGTGTGTGTGTGTGTGTGCGTGTGATCTCATTGAGTTGGATGTTGCACGTGGCCGTCACGTTTTTCCCGCCAGCGCTCTGAGGAGAAGCTGCACAACTAGCACGCTGCAAAAAATGACTCACCTACATTCATTTTCATTGCTCAGGCTGATTCAATAAAATGTCACACATATATATATATATATATATATATATATATATATATATATATATATATATTAGTGTTAGTTGCAGTGTCTCATGACATCCATACTAGAGAAAATATTCAGACCAATTATGCTTCATTCATTCTTTATACAGTGATGGAAATATCCTAAACATTTTAAAGTAGCCTACTGTACTTAAGAATAATCGAGGTACTCCACTATTTTCAGAGGCAAATGTACGTCTTACTCCACTACATTTGGCTGGCAGCTTTAACTTTTCAGATTAATATCAACAAATACTTTTGTAATTGACCTCACAAAATGCAAATATAACTTTTTGTTAGTGTAAGGTATTTTATTGTGTAACCTCTCAGTTGAGGCTTAGGAGGAAGTTGTAGTAAATATAGAGCTTTTATTTTGAAGGGAAAAAGGGAAGTGGAGAAAGGGGTTGTGTCGGTACACGATCCGTTCTGCCTGCACGATCCGTTCTGCGCATGCGCAAGATAATACTGTTTTACCGAGGATACGACCTGCACAATCTGTTCCACGCTAGCCTATGGCTAGCCTCCACCGGGAAGCTAACGTTAGTTTAGCTAACAGCTAATTCGCTACTGCTAGCTGACAGCTAGATTCAGTCTAAAATAACGTTAACTCAAACGTAATGGGAAAAGCAGGCTACAGCTAAATTAAGACTTCACAGTAATAACAATAAAGACAAGTATTGAGTGATTCTATTTTAAATGAGCACAAGTAAAGTAGAACTGACGTAACAGCTGTTATATATGTTAACGGTTATTTTCACGTTTTATTTTGAGGGTCTTTTAAAGTTATTACATGCTGTCTCAGCTAGCAGTTAGCCGAATTAGCTGTTAGCTAAACTAACGTTAGCTTGCCTGTCGACCGGAAGCGTGGAACAGATCGTGCAGTGTCGTAAATCCTCGTACAACAGCGCATGCGCAGAACGGATCGCGCAGGCAGAACGGATCGTGTACCGACAGGTTGTACTTTCTGACGTTTGATTGTGTTGAACAAAAAAAAATAAAAGAATAAAGTGAGACGTGCAGTGCCGTCTTGGTTCCGGCATTGGAAGCCCGTGTCTTCGTTTTAGAGTTAAACAGTGAGTCTATACAATATAAGAAACGCTTAGTACTATACTAAGAAATGTGTCTGTTCAGAACATGGTGGTTTATGTTATGTGTATGGTAATTGTCATTTGTGTGCATGTTTATAGTTTTAACCAGTAGTGAGGTGACTGTTAGCAGGACTGTCTTCAGGACTTCCTGCAACAACAAAAAAACAATCATGACCGGGAACGAAACGCAATGTTCAAAATAATAACCAAACGAACTGGACGTTTGGGGTCAAAAGTGTATTTGGATCCTGGCCCAGGACAGGTCCTTGGTGGGAAAGCTCCCTTATTACTGCATTATATTTTTAAGTGTTAGGCCTACGTACCTGCCTCCTGTATTTGACCATAAATTGGTGCATACAAATCTATCAGAATTAAGGAAATTACGTCTTTGACGCTCAAAACAAGTATCTGGACCTGCATTCAAATTTAAATGCAATAAAATTGGCTACAGCAGCATAAAAGTAGCCTATACTCATTGTGCATAATGCCCCCTAACAGTAAAATGATATTATTATCATAGAATTAGTAGCCTATAGTAGGCTATAGTAACTCAATGCATAATAAGATGGAAAATAAAATGGTGATAAAGTAATTATTATACTTTATAATATTATACTATTTTCCACGTTGATAGAGACTGCACGAGGCGAAGTATCCAGATGGGCTTTCTGTAGTCCACCACTGGAACAGTGTAGTTTTACCTACACGGCAGACCCACGTCAACATCCGCCTTTGCATTATTACGTAATAATTACGTAGCCGAGTGTACATGTGTAGTTGGATTTTTTTTGGCAGAACATACACAGTTCTCACCAGACAGAGGAACAGACCGCCTGCAACAGATCACCACGCCGCTACAACTGGCAGAATCACACAACTCAGAATTCTGCGTACGTGGTATGTTCGTCATAACTTTAAACTATAGCCTCCTCCAAAAACAACAACAAAGTAAACCGCAAACAACGACTGGAACTTTGTGTCTGCGCAAGATCACTCCTACGTAGGCTACAGGTTTAATATTGACAACTAAAGAGGACATCGGAAAAGTTGGAAAATTGCCCGTACACCAGTAAAAGTCCAGCACTCAAAAAGTATTATCAGCTAAATATTCTTAAGAAGCATTTTGCTGTCGTAGCTGGTTGAGATGGAGCTAGCTTTAACTACTTACTACTACTTACAGTTTAGGCATTTAGGTTTTATTTAGTAGGCCTAATTTAGTTTAGTTTAGTGGTTCCCAACACTGATTCACAATCAGCAAATCCTTCACTTTTAAAATGCAACACTGATGCAGCCTCTGAGAACTGAGGATGATCCTTTTCCATCTTACGGCTTTGAATATAATATAGCCTACTTCATTTCAAACATTATATATGTATAGGCCTATATATTAAATTATTATTTTTGTTACGATATTTATTTATCAACGAATTGACAAAATCACTGGAATTCTCTTAAAAGCTCATTTACTTTCAAGTAGAGTCAGTTTACAGCACTCACAGCAGAAGTACAGAAAATGACTGAAGATTTGTTCACGACAGTGTCTTTTTAAACAGAATCAGGGAGTAATATTACAAAAGACATACTGTCTTTATCTCCGGTCAGGCCTAGTCCAGTCATTTTATGAAAAAAGGGAGGACAAATTACAACGGAAGCAAACTCAACAGATTTTGTATCCTCAATATATCCTGAGTAAGGGAAAAAAACCCTAAATGGGTTCCAATCAGACCTTAACATTAAGTATTTTACTGTTATATGTCAACAAGATTCACCAAGACATTTTCACTTGGCTATACCCAATGTTTATATCTGTTGTGGTATTTATGCAAATTAGCACATACGTAATTAGATTATGCACCGTTTGCTCATGTTACCAAAACATTTAAGAAAACTTGTAATACATGTTTTGTTTGTCTTAATGTAAGTAATCAACTCAGTCATTTTCATGGTGATATCTAAAGGTTAAACATTTTAGCCTATTCACATGAGAAAAAGAATGAATAGGCATGTGAATAGGCTATTTAGGTCTTTTCCGAATTTTTCCCCTAATGGGATTCTTTGGGGCTTTTTTTCCCTTACTCAGGACATATTGAGGATACAAAATCAGTTGAATTTGCTTCTGTTGCAATTTGTCCTAGGTTGACCCCCATTTTAGCTTAAAATGACTAGCCAGGCGTCTCCTTCACATGTGCTCTGCCCTAGGTCAGTGGCTCTCATGATTATCTCATGAGAAACAGAAATAGTTGCACACAGACTTCATGCAAATAGTTTAACCCTAAAATGAAGCAAAGACTATAGCAAACATACATTTTCTAACAATATTGTATATTGTGTGTATATATATATATATATATATATATATATATATATATATATATATATTGTTTTGTTTATGTATATATATATATATATATATATTTAAAAACAAAACAAAATGACCTATAATAACGGTGAACAATTAGCAACTTAAATAACTAAACCCCTACATTTGATAAAACATAACTCGTGCATGTGTTTTCATTTCTCCACAGAGGATTATCGACCATGTCTGACACTGTGGCTCCAATGCTCTCTGTGTTCCCCAGTCGGGCTCTGGTCGATGAGAATTTCAAGGTGGTGGTGGAGAATCTGCCTCCAGGATCTCCAGTGACACTTCACTCCCTCCACCAGTGTGAGGACAAGCACTACTGGGAGGCCTACGGACACTACATCAGTAATCACAGAGGAACAGTGTCTGGTGGGTTCGCTTCCTTTTTATCTCCTTAAACAAGTGTTGAGCCAACATTTCACACAAATGTCTAACATGATGAAGTGATGGCATTTTATATCCAAAAGGTCAAAGGTCAACTACCTCGTGACATCATAATATTCAATGCCATAACTCAGAAACAGAAGGGGAGACATTTGGTCGGATACTGAATTGGTGACACTGATAGGACTACATGCAATTTCGTTGTACATGTATAATGACAATAAACAACATTCATTCTATTCTTTTCTGTTCTGTTCTATTTGATACTAATCTTGGGTGCCCACCTTGAAACGGTGCCTGGTATAGATCTTCTGTGCTGTCGGGTTGAAGATGTGTGTGAAACATCCATGTTTCGCCAAAAAGTGCACTTAAAAGTTGTGGTAGGTGGCCCTTTTATGGTGTCATTGGGCAACAATTCCATAATAATCTTTCAACAGATTGTAATTAGGGCTGTCAATCAAGTAAAAAATGTAATCAAATTAATTACGTACTCTGTGATTAATTAATCTAAATTAATCGCATACATAATTTTTGCCCGATGCCTTAACGGTGCCTGATATGATACTTTTTAAGAAAGTTAAAAAAAAAAAAGGGAAAAAATAAGAAGGGTACTAAATAAAAAGTTGGCGACATTAAAAGAACAGCTTGTTTATTGCTAGGCCATATGGTCAAAATTAAATGATTTAATAATAATGTAATAGCTATAACAATAACTTATTTCACTAGTACATGGCTTCTTTTCTGTTGAATTGTTGAATGACAAAAACAACCACCAGATGGGAAAAGGGCATTTAACAATAACTGTGAATGCACCACGAGGCTGTAGGTTACCAGTTTCATTGAACGCACCGTCTGTGTTTTTCTGACAACGGCAGCTGCAGACTGTTACATGCCGGTGGAATCCTAGTCCACAGTGAAATACAGACACACTTTACACCGTTTAACGTTAGCTGTCAGCATTTTAACCGTGTTTAATCCAGCTACTAGCTAGCGGTAGGCTAACGTTACCTGCTGTGTTAACTAGCGTCACATGCAGCGATGTTTTTGTTGCCTGTAACGTCTGTTTCAGAGCATCAGAGAGAAGCACAGACATATCAGTGGCACCGAAATGAGGAGTCGAAATCTGCGTTGCTATTCGGTCCGGTAGATACATATTATATATATACGTATTAGCACCGGATTTCGGTACCCAACCCTATCCAGGAAGAAGATTTTTATAAGTAAATGGTCCAGTTAATGATCCAGGCAGCGCATTCTCGTCTCCCTCCTTCATTTTACAGTCCAATGGTGGCTAGAACGGCTCTGGGGCAAAGTTCAATATGGAATGGATTAATCTGCGTTATTTTTTCCCAGATTAATTAATCGAAATTAACGCGTTATTTTGACAGCCCTAATTGTAATTCAATTGGTCTAGAAAACCAGACTGCTGCAGTCACAGGTCATTTCAGAGAGAGAGAGAGAGCGTTGCTATTGGCTGTTCTGCGCATTGCCTGTGCGACAGAGGGGGGGGAGGGACAGCTGCAGGAAGAGGTCTCACTCTACAGAACTTCAAATTCTGCTGTTTTTTATTCTACCCACTGCAGCTTTAATGACTTTTATTAAATTGCCTCAAAATCTTCACTACATATATTATATGAGTAAGGACAGACATGGATGTAAACTGCAACTTGACTGGTTGGTGGATGCATACAACCACAAGGTCATAATGCTCATCGTTGATGCCTGATGTGTGCAGTGAGTGGCCTCATGCCAAACACATACATTCCTCAGATGTTTGCTGTCTGTGCATCACTTTACAGCTAATTCATTCTTGTTGAATATTTTGTATATTTTGTTTTGTTGACATTTGAATGCTTTTGTAGTTACAGATGATTTGAGTTTTGGGGGAACGTACACAGGAAAAGAAGCCATGGGTTTGTTGTGGAGTATGCGTCCCGTCCCAGGCAGCCGCGAAGGCCTCAGGTAATACGTTAAGGGCTGTGAAGCTGCAGAGGGCTGGGCAATATCACCTGAACACAACTGTCTTATTTACCTCTGTAATGATGAATGTTATCAGATAACCCCTGCACATGACTCTCTGTCCTCACAGTGGATCTCTTATTAATTATTTGTACTTAACCACAAACATAAAATCATGGATAACATTATAGTTATATTCAGTTGTTAACAACCCTCGTCAGAAATGTGAAAAACAGATATATGGAAAAATGCCTGTTACAGTTTCCTAAAGCCCCAAACTGACGTCTTCAAATATATATATTTTCAACAGTTCAAAAGCTCCCAAAAATATCAAGAGAAATCTGGGGATGTGGAGTTGGAAAGAAGTGAACTTACCAGACCTCTGTAGCCTGCTCCTCTTCTCTTCTGCAGGCTCAAGGCTACATTAGCCACTGCTAGCATAACACACCTGAATCTCTTGTCTGTCAGGTTGAAGAAGAGGAACGTCTGCAGCCCCCTGCTGGTCAACATCTCTGTCTACAGGGGACATGTAGTGGAGGGCTTCAGGGAGCAGGCTCCTCTGGCCTCGTCGCTCACAGAGAGATGGTACATGGCTCCAGGGGTCCAGAGGATTGAAATCAGAGAGAAGGGAGTGAGAGGGACCCTGTTTCTACCTCCAGGTACACATGCATTACCTGAAAAACTACTTCCTCGTCTTTTCTTCCTTTTGTTGGTCTTTAAAGAGAAATTCTTTGTTAATTTTTTTGCCATGATTTCTTTTTTTATGATAAACAATTTCTATTCAAACATGACACACACAAGTGTTTGTCATCACCACCCACCCAGACAAAAAACAAGAAAAGATGACACGGTAACCACAATATTTGGGGCAGTGGTGGCATAAAAGTTAAAGAAGCGAGCTTGGGACCGGGAGGTTGGTAGTTCAATCCCCAGACCGGTAGGATAAAATCTGGGTGGGGAAAGTGAAAGAGCAGCGCTTGTCTCTCCTTCATTACCACCACTGAGGTGTCCTTGAGCAAGGCCCTTAACCCCAACTGCTCCAGTGGAGCTGCCCAGTGGCCAGGGCCCAGTTTTTCAAAAGTAATCCAGTGGGATTTAGGATCACAGATTGGATCAAATCTCGGAAATGGGTTTTTCAAAAGCAAAAGAGGGATTCCGAACAAGATCAGATCATGTAATCCGATCTTACATTTGATCTGGATCAAACCTGCCCTTTGGGGTTTTCAAAACTTTAAAAAACTCATAAAAGTCATAAAAGTAAGGTGGATCAGGTGATCCTGAAGAACAAAACATGGGATTTCCAAATCTACATCAATTTGATCCAGATTAAATGTTTTGAAAAACTGGGCCCAGCAGACTGTGGTTGTACTGGGCATGCTTCCAGGTATGAATGTGTAACTGTGTGAATGTGACAGGTCGTCGTTGCAAATGATAATTTGTTCTCAATAGACGTACCTTGATAAATAAAGGTTAAAAAATAAATTCAAAAACAACAAAACAAAATATAATATAATCCAAATGAACACATGTATAAATGACAACACCATAAACCCGTCATTCACGTCCCTCCCAGCACAAAGCTTCTTAGGAGCCCTCCAGAAAGCTCAGGTACTTTCCCCATTTTCTAGTAAAGACATCCAATCTGGCAAACCGTTTATATGACATTGTTTCAAACACCGCCACCCCAGCCATCTCACTAGCCCACTCTTGAATTAACGGCACCCCTTCATTCTTCCAACCTCTTAAAATAATCTGTCTAGTTATCATTAAATAGTCTGGACACAGCTTCTTATGTGCTTATCCATCCTGCTTAGGATTGATCCATCTCCCAGAACAAATCATCTTGGGCTGAATAGAACCTGGGTCCCTGCAATCCGACATAGGTTATCATGTATCCTAGCCCAAAAGTATTTTGGCATGATTAATGAATGGTATCTTTAAAGTTCATAATCTGTTTGTCCTTGCCTCAGGTCCAGGTCCCTTCCCCGGCCTGTTGGACGTATGGGGGGGTGGTGGAGGGCTGGTGGAGTATCGTTCAGCCTTGCTGGGGTCTCATGGTTATGCTTCTTTGGCGCTGGAGTATTTTGCCCCCGGCGAGCTGAAGTCATCAGACTTAGAGTTCAACTATTTTGAGGTTTGTGTTGGTTATTAATATTCTATTCATATAAGTGTCAAAGGCTTACCTCACATATGAAGCCATTATAATCTGATGTATTTCTGTGAGGTGCATGTATTTGAAATAAGAGATGTAAATTACAAATTACCATATTCAAATCCCTGCTGCTGCTCGTCGACCGCGGTGGCACAGAGATTGGTCTGAAACTTACTAGTACTCACTAAGAGCCACACACACACACACACACACACACACACACACACACACACACACACACACACACACACACACACATATACTCTTGGTGAGGGAAGTAGCTGGTAGAACTGCCTTAAAAAGATAAATATTTTCTTAATTTCCTCTTATCTACTTCTGCACAGACAGCGTTTAATATTGTGAAAGACCATCCTCAAGTGATGCCGGACAAAGTTGGAATTTTTGGTCTTTCCCTCGGCGCCAGTTTGACCCTCCTGTTGGCAGTGGAGAGCAGCATTATCAAGGTGAGTGACATGCAAAATATCTTGTTACTTTTTATTTAGCCTTGAATATGTGGCTATTAAACCATGTGGCACAGCGGGCAGGTTTAAATATTGAAAACCTGCAGAAATCTGGGCCCTGATAGCACACAGATAAATGTCAAGAGTCTCAGGGTGTATCGTTGTGTTTTGTTCTAGCCTTCCTGTTGTGTTTGTGTCAGCGGCAACCACCTTTATCCACGGGGGGGATCCATCAAAGAAGTCCATCAAGCATTGAACATGTAGGTATTCTGCTATTCTGTCAGTAACATGAATACAGTACACAAAGTGTCACAGTTGGACTAGTCTCACTTTGCCAGACCATCCACACGCTGCAGAGTGGAGGAGGGTCTGGCTAGTCCACATAGCATTCCAGGATAGGAGAAAAACATGCTCTGGGTTATTGGCATTTCTTTAAACCAATCACAATCGTCATGGGTGGCGCTATGCTCCGCACAGAGCCGCTGTTAAATAGTCGTGCAAGAGAATACTCAGATTGGACATATAGTCTAGCAAGCTGTCTTAATTTACTCTGCAGAGATCTGAGGAGCAGTTAACCATAGTCCTCAGAAATGCACCAGAGTTTAAAATTCAAACACAAAGAAAGTGGTAGATAACGGACATTCGGATGAAAATACATGCATCCGGCGAAATTTCCTGTGGCACCAGAGCAATCCCGGATGTGGAACGTCAAGGATATAGACAGTTGGACTAATGGGAAGAATTATTTGTGATGGCAGGAGATCTCCCAAGATACGCCTGGATGAGAACAACTATGAGATATGGCGAGATATGGGTCTACCGATTCCTGATGATCTTGCAGACAAAATAGACGTAAGTACTCGTTGCACTCATAACACACAAGGATTACACTGTATTGATTTCCTTAAACAGATATCAGCCTTTCGTTGATCACACAGCACAACAGTTTCATAGTTGACTTTTTTTTTTTTTTTTACATCGGACAATAATATCTGACATGGCGCCCTATTTCCGCGGCTCTCTTATCTATTTCTTTTTTGTATTCCAATGCAGACCTGACAGATGGTTATTGCACATGTTGATATTATTGTTCTGTGTCGGATGTTTTAGCTGTCCGTCCTGCAGAAGTAGGATGATTTTTACAGTTTGAAGGTCTCTGGTCTCTTCTGTGGCCTCCGTCTACGGCAGAAGGTGCTCTGATATGACTCCAGTGTGGTGTGTAGGAGATTAGAGGCATTGTCCATAATACTGAATAGTTGCCTCAGCATCCTCCTCTTTGTCACCTCCACCAAAAACTCCAGTTCCACTCCTAGGACAGAAACAGCTTTCCCCGATGAGCTTATTTAGTATTTTAGCATCGACTGCTCTTACCCTCCTGCCCCAGCACACTACAGCGTAGAAGATGACACTGGCCTTGACAGAGTGATAAACCATCTACACCATTGTTCAGCAGAAGTTGAAAGATCTGAGTCTCCTAAGAAAATTCAGGCCGCTCTGACCTTTTTATTACAGAGCCTTATGGCGCTTACCCACTAGTATCAGCTCCTCTCGGCTCGACCGTGGTGCCCCATCCTCCTTTTTCCATTGCAGATTTAGTACTGCCTCATGTGTGAGGCAAGCGTGGCTGGTCGTCATAGCGACGCCGCAGGAAACTGCCGTGACCTAACATGACACACACACAGAACGTTGAAGGTGTGTTGTTTTTGATTCTCGAAATGTGGCTGTTGACAGCTAGAAGACAAATTTTGTTTCAAAAGAAGCTGGAGGCAGCAAAAAAAACAAAACACCGCTGGCTAAACTATTTAAAGATGGCGGGTTTGTTCAGGACCATAGACTGTATATAGAATGGACCAACCGATCCCGTTGCTCTGGACGGAGACCAGTGAAGGCCATTAGAAGCACTTTTCCGGTGAGCGCTGAGCGTTACTGCACAGCCTCCAACTGAGAGAGACAACGTAAATGTGACGTGAGCAACCTGTCTGAAAGTTGTAAGTCTTCTGGTAGCTGTGCCAAGAGAAATCTCAATCATTCCCAATCTAGCAGAGACGGAGAGCGTAGGTATATGTAAGGAGATAACATGGACACAGGCTAATTATTGCTAACTAAAATGCTAGTTAACATTAGTAATTAAACTTGTAAATGTAAGTCTAAACTGCCTGCGAGCTTCTCCTGTACTATACGGTAATTCCTCTACTATGCGACAGTAAGTCGCGTGGTTATGACACAATCGTTAGCCTATTTTTACAAAAACGTCTGCTACGGAGCCATAACGTGAGGTACAAGGTAATGGAGCCTTTTATACATTGTCGTGTTTCTTTAGAAATAAACAATGGACAAATAAAGTCTTTAAACGCTTCAGATGTAAAGTTATTCGCTGTCAAAGTGACGCCAAAATGAATGGCAGTCAATGGAATGCTAATGGAGGGTGATCGCTTTGTAGCATCAAAATGGCGCCATAGGAGATTCGAGCTCTGAAGCGAAGCTTACCCCCTTGTGCAGGACACCCCCGTCTGTCGCTAGCATAGACAGTAAAAGAAATGGACACATCGACTCCATATACTTCAACGGAGAGCAGTGAAGTCACTTTTCCGGTGATGGCTGAGCGTACTTACCGTGCGTTCATGGACATCGGAAAAACGTTTTTCCGAGTGAAAACGTCATCATTCACGTCCCTTCCTGTCGGAATCAGAGGTGGGAAACTCGGGCCAGATTTTGCTAACCGAGTTTCCCAGTTGGTGACGCGTTGTTGACAACTGACGTTTGATGTAGGCGACTTTGGTTCACTGAACATATTTCAATGACAATAAACTGTTTATTGTGGACAAATGCCTCTGCTGAGAAACATACACAGACATAACATGTTTCAAATTATTCATAAATAGGCCTATGTATAAAAAAAAACAACAACACATTATCCGTGTCCTTTCCTGTTCGTTGTCCTGCAGATAACACAAACACCTGATGATGTGCTGTTTGTATGCTCGCATAACAAAACAGCAGCAAATTATTGTAGCCTCCATGTTTTCACCAGGTTTTCACACACCTGATGCTCAAGGCTACGCTCAACATTTGATGGCAGTCATGCAACAAGTTGTTATGCCAAACGCCAATATAACAGAAGAAGAAGAACACGCATCCCGACCATCCTAACCATGTGAACACTGGTAGTCGGAAAAACAACGTAATCACGGGGGCGGTCCCTGTTATTCCGAGGTGGCATGAACGCGCCATCAGCCTCAAACTGAGCTTGACGACGTAGATGTGACGTGAGCAACCTGTCTGGAAGTTGTAAGTCTTCTGGTAGCTGTGCCAAGAGAAATCTCAATCATTCCCAATCTAGCAGAGACGGAGAGCGTAGGTATATGTAAGGAGATAACATAGACACAGGCTAATAATTGCTAACTAAAATGCTAGTTAACATTAGTAATTAAACTTAAACAGCTAATGTAAGTCGAAACTGCCTGCGAGCTTCTCCTGTACTATACGGTAATTCCTCTACTATGCGACAGTAAGTCACGCGGTTATGACACAATCGTTAGCCTATTTTTACAAAAACGTATACTACGGAGCCATAACGTGAGGTACAAGGTAATGGAGCCTTTTATACATTGTCGTGTTTCTTTAGAAATAAACAATGGACAAATAGAGTCTTTAAACACTTCAGATGTAAAGTTATTTGCTGTCAAAGTGGCGCCAAAATGAATGGCAGTCAATGGGATGCTATCTGAAGGTGATGGCTTGTTAGCCTACAATCTCCCCATAGGAGGTATGCTTTCCGGATGCTCGCTTACCCCCTTGGTCGCTAGCAATGATGACGCAGTGATTAGTGACGATTCTCTTCGACCAATCAGAAGTCTGCAGGTTTTCACGTCACCTTTTTACAGTGGCCAACTGCAACTTAAGAAAACACATGCAAATAGACAAAACACAAGCAAATTAAGAAAACAACGTCATTAATTTGACAACACATGTGCAGCATTCAGCAAACACGCTGCAAATACACACAACCAAATACACAAACACGCTGCAAATATAGAAACGATGCAAAAAGAAAAGCACACAAACCCTGAAAACAAATAAACGGCAAAAACGCTGCATCCAGATTACACAACGGAAGTTCTCCAGGCCTGTAGAGGGAGCACTAGGTGGAACAGCTTGATTTTCGACCCCACGGGGAGAGAACGCTCTGCCTTTTTATTATAGTCGGGTATGGCTGCAGCCTGGAGACCTCCCGTCTCATGCCTCCCGTCCACAGACTGTAGTAAATTAATATTATTATTATTATTATTATTATTATTATTAATATAATACAATATATTAATAATATACAGTCTATGCTCCCGTCTCATGCCCTCCCGGCTGGTGCTGTCCCCGAGATTCGACTTTTCAAAATAAAAGCTTGCGTCTGGTCCGCTGTCTTCGTACTTTGTATGTATTTGAACTAAACAGGACGGCAGTCATGCTAATGAATACAATAACCTTTTCAGCAGATGTCTTGCTTACAACACGATGGAGTTAGCAAAGCAGTTTTGTGTTTATATGTGTGGGGGGGGGGATTTATTCAATTTGATAAATCCCACGACCTCTACAAAGCTATAGCTCAAATTGGCTGGCTTACTAAACAGGGAGGGACTAGAAATCCTGTCTGTTTATTTTTGTATTTCAAGAGTGAATTGCGCCACAATATGAATACAGATTGATCACTTATTTTGTTGGTAACCGTTGTTGCATAATCACAATAATACACTTGAGGAGGCCTACACTTGATGTGCCTTTCGGACCCTATCATGTAATATGGCTTAAACAAATGTTGACGTTAAACGCTGATGAGTGAATGAGATTTAAATGTTTTATTACCACGAGTTTACAGACGTCTCTGCTGATTGAGTATCAACTGTGACCTGAGCCGAGACACACCCACCAAACGAGAGAAAACAGATCTCAAACATAGACTTAATATTTACAGTCTATCATCTCAAAGCAGTTGCACACCGTTTGAGATTGAACGTTCTCTCTCTCTCTCTCTCTCTCTCTCTGTCTCTCTCTCTCTCTCTCTCTCTCTCTCTGTCTCTCTCTGTCTCTCTCTCTCTCTCTCTCTCTCTGCACTTCAGAAAACTGTCCACCACACTGCTGGTAGTAGGACTGTTATTAATCACCACTCCCTTCGATCGGTATATTCCACTTCTCCCAGCCTTTTTGTTCTTTGTGTTTGTGCAATTAAAATAGGGCCCTTGACTCATATTGGTTTATTCTACAAGCCCACATTAAAGTCGTTCTTTCTGGTCATTTCTTTCAAGGTGGGGAGAATTAACTGTCCAGTTATGGTGGTGAACAGCCATGATGATCAGAACTGGGCCACAGTGGAGTCTTCTGAGGATGTGAGTTAAGCCACCATCAAAGAACTGATAAATAAAGGCTCAAATCTACTAACTCAGTTATGTTTGTGCTAAAAATCAGGCTTGGGGGTTTCACACTACTGTAACACCACAGAAGTGAATTCAGTTTGTGCGGTTTTCATTTGACCTTTGACCTCAGATGGCCCAGATGATGCGTGCAGCAGGGAACCTGCACCTGCTGACCAGACTTTACTGATGCTGGACATCTGATTGAGCCGCCATACACCTCACTTCAGAGCTACTAGTTTGTAAAGGACAAAAAAAGAGAAAGGTGAGTTCTGCAGGGTCAAAAAACAAAAAAAACTCCACATTAAAT
>NC_050192.1:27602401-27607136 GCF_008315115.2 Sander lucioperca | reverse complement strand
GGTTTTTAACCATAAACTCCTGGTAAAACACACAATATTAAAGTCAATATGAGTCTCTGAAGGTTTGAAAAAAAAGAAGGTTTCATAAAGTTGATTGAATTGCTCCTGGCCCGACCGGCCCAACACGTTCCGTTGCTGTATAGCAAGCCAAACTTCATTGAACAATCTCCTGGTTTAAGGATTCCTCTTTTGCTGTTAACTAATAACGCTTGACAGAAAATAGAATGAGCCTATCAGAAAGCTGAGATTATTGTAGTAAATTCGGAATATATTTGATCAACCAAGTCGCACTTTTTTAAATACAAAACCTTTTGTTTTAGCACGTTGTTTGCTCGCTCCTGCTCACCCGCACAGAGGTAGTCGGGACAAAACGGTGAGTTTTTCTTAAAAAAAATAGTGTTACCTGGTGTAGTACATTATGCCGAATTGAAGCGTGGTTTCTAGTAATTCACTAAATTAAAGTGGTTGAAACAAATTAGAAGATTTCCAGATGTAAAACGTTAATAGGAAACTGAGTGGTTAGCGTTAGTAAAACGTTGGTTCCGCTAAGGTGTTTCCAGTCGGACACAATAACATTGAGCCCACGCTAACTGAAGTTGTCCGGGGTAGTGGCTAGTAGCGACCAAACGACTAGTTTTCATGATGAATAATGTAATTATTTGATTTTGAGTTAACTAGTGAGCTTTACAGACGTAATACCGGACACATGGACCCGGTTCACAAAGCTCTGCTACGGACACACCGGCTGGAGCTGTCCGGGCAGCTGCTGGTCAGTGACACCATCGTTCCGTTTCTGTACCAGGAGGACGTTCTCACGGACGCGCACGTCGAGGCCATCGAGTCTCAGCCGAACAACCGGCAGAAGAGCCTGAAGCTGCTCGAGCTGCTGCCGAGCCGCGGCCCGCGCGCCTTCTCCGCCTTCCTGCGGTCTCTGGACGACTTCAGCTGGGTCCGAGACCGGCTGCTGCTGGAGCTCCAGACTGAACCTGGACCAGGAGCTGGACCTGGACCGACAGGTGAGACAAGTTCCCTGGACGTGATCAGTTTTAATCAGACACACCTTCAACACAGACACACACACACACACACACACACACACACACACACACACAGACACACACACACACACACACACACACACACACACAGACACACACACACACACACACAGACACACACACAGACACACACACACACACACAGACACACACACACACACACACACAGACACACACACACACACACACACAGACACACACACACAGACACACACACACACACACACACACAGACACACACACACACACACACACACACACACACACACAGACACACACACACACACACACAGACACACACACAGACACACACACACACACACAGACACACACACACACACACACACAGACACACACACACACACACCACACACACACACACACACACACACAGACACACACACAGACACACACACACACACACACATATGCTAACACAGACAGACACGCACGCACACACACACACACAGACAGACAGACATACGGGAAGTACACATGAGTAAAGAAAAGTTATAAGAGTGTAAGAAAAAAACTAACAGCTAAAGATAAACAGTTTTTTTTTAAAAAAGCAACAATACGAGAACGAAAAATGCCGAAAAAAAGTAAAAAAAAAAAAAAAAATCTCGGGAAAAGCAACATAAACATTGGAAAAAAACACCAACGTCAACAAAAAAGTGACCAAAAATGTAAAAAAAAATACCCAAACGTCTGGAAAAGCAACAGAACTTTGAGAAAAAAAAAACTTTAAAAAAACAAACGGAAACATTGATGATTAACGCTGCGTTCCCGTAACTCGTGTTTTCACCACCTTCTACCGTGAAAGTGTCCTGGGACGGCCGTCAGACCCCAAACTTACTCTGCGTTCCAGACGCAATGTTTAGCCCGTAAGTTACGACTTCAATCACCACAAACCCTTCTAGCTAGCGTTAGCGTTAGCTAGCGTTAGCGTTAGCTAGCATAATCATAATTCATAATCCCCGCATTTTCGTTGCAAAAAGTCACACATATATCTTAGCAGAAAGTTGAAAAATGTTGCCATGTGAACGTTATGAAGTGACGTAATTACGCGACGTGAACATCATCGAAAAGCTGCAAACCCCGCGATGAAGCCACGATGAAACCGCAGTTTTAAAAAGTTCCCGCAATTTCATCGCATAAAACTGCATAAATATTCCGCATATTCCATCACATTTATTAAGAAAACGTGCCGCATAATCAAGGATTTTTGCCCGCAACAATCACAAAAAAACACGCATTTCTCTGGAAGGACTGGGTATATGGGCTAAAAATTGTGTCTGGAACGCAGCGTAGGAGGAGGAGACACACACACACACACACACACACACACACACAGACAGACAGACACACACACACACAGACACAGAGACAGACACACACACACAGACAGACACACACAGACACACACACACACACACACACACACACACACACACACACACACAGACAGACACACACACACAGACAGACACAACACACACACACACACACAGACAGACACACACACACACAGACACAGAGACAGACACACACACACAGACAGACACAACACACACACACACACAGACAGACACACACAGACACACACACACACACACACACACACACACACACACACACACATAGACACACACACACACACACACACACACAGACAGACAGACACACACACACACACACACACACATAGACAGACACAGACAGACACACAGACACACACACACACACACATAGACACACACACACACACACACACACACACACACATAGACAGACACAGACAGACACACACACACACACACACACACACACATAGACAGACACACACACACACACACACACACACACAGACACACACACACACACACAGACAGACACAGACAGACACACACACACACACAGACACACACACACACACAGACACACACACACACACACAGACACACACACACACACACACACAGACACACACACACACAGACAGACACACACACACACAGACACACACACACACACACACACACACACACACACACACACACAGACACACACACACACACACAGACAGACACACACACACAGACACACACACACACACACACACACAGACAGACAGACACACACACACACACAGACACACACACACACACACACACACACACACAGATGTTACTCATTGTTTACTCAACTATTTTTAGTTTGTTTTTAGTAAAATAATTTTAATAAAAACCTTCATAAAGAGTGTGAAGGGTTAAACATGTACAGTGACATCATGGGTTCAGTTCCAGGTTCTCTGTCATCTCCTCAGTCCACCTTAAAACCAGAGCTGTTGAGGAATTAATCAAGTACAGTGAGAGCAGCCATTGTCTCTGTGTGTGTGTGTGTGTGTGTGTGTGTGTGTGTGTGTGTGTGTGTGTGTGTGTGTGTGTGTGTGTGTGTGTATGTAAGTGTGTGTATGTGTGTGTGTGTAAGCTTGTGTATGTGTGTGTTTGTGTAAACGTGTGTCTGTGTGTGTGTTTGTGTAAGTGTGAATGTGTGAGTGTGTTGAAGGTGTTTCTGATTAAAAATGATCACTTCCAGGGAAGTGTGTGTGTTTGTGTGTGTGTCTGTGTTAGCGTGAGTGTGTTTGTGTCTGTGTAATCGTGCGTGTGTGTGCATGTGTTAGTGTGCGTGTGAGTGTGTGTGTGTCTCTGTGTGTGTGTGTGTGTGTGTGTGTGTGTGTTAGCGTGTGTGTGTTGAAGGTGTTTCTGATTAAAAATGATCACTTCCAGGGAAGGGTGTGTGTGTGTGTGTGTGTGTGTGTGTCTGACCCCACAAGTATACTGTATTCCCCGGTTTTTGGACCCCACGAATATAGTAAAACAAGAACACACACACACACAGACACACACACATATAGTTTGTAAGGACGGGTTTTGGAGAGGGAGGGTTTTATTTTGTGTGGCGTGTAAGACTTTCTAAATAAATAACTAAATGTTCTGAGTAAATAGGATAAATAGGTAACGGTAAAGTACCGAAACTAGTACCGTTGGGTACCGGAACCGAATTCCAGGTATCCGTACCAACCCTCCTGCTGGAACAGAGGACTTCTTCCGGGGAAACGTCTCCTCAGACGCTGCCACCGAACTTTGACCATGAACTAGATTCCTCCGGTTTCAGCTCCGTCGCTTATAGAATTTTGAGGTTTTTTTGGACACTTTTCTAGTTATTGGTGCTTTTTTCTAGTTTTTTTTTTCAAGGTGGTATTTGTTGCCTTTTTAGAGTTATTTTTTCACACTTTTTTCTACGTTTTTGTCGCCTTCTTTGATGTAGAGCGCCAGTGTGAGCCGGTGTGAACTGGTGTGGAAGCAGCCGCTGAGTGGGTCGGAAGTTATAAACAAACAGACTGCGGTTACAGGCGGGCAAAATCATCCATTCTTGTGTCACAGTGACCTGAAAAGATAAACACTGATTGCAACATTTCAACCCCCACGGACCGATAAATACCAAGAATTAAAGTCACAGCAGAGCCCTCACTAACGTAAGAGTTTAACATGAAACAGCCCCGGAATCACCATCACCAAACTACACCAGACTCCATGTAAATAATCAGTACTTTTAGCATGTATAGAGCCAGCATATTTCCACCAGACTCCATGTAAATAATCAGTACTTTTAGC